>NC_072856.1:8327500-8617500 GCF_028858705.1 Grus americana
TTTAACATGATTAGACACTCTTGGACAAGGTGCCATATAAAACACATTTTGAGCAGAAATACAGCAGGAAAAACAGAAGTAACCTGATAGAAATTATTGTCATTACATTGGTATAAAGTAAGTGCCTTAGACGTGAAAGCTCAGGTGTATTGTCAATTGTCTGAACAGCACGCAAGCATTAGATATGAAATAAAAGGATGATTGATTTGAAAGGGTGCAAAAGCATTAGATGAAAGACAGCAAAACTGAAACCGAGGGCCCATCATTTTATGCCTCTTTTCTGAAGAGACTAAAGCAGAAACATTTCATGACATAGATGTGTTTTTAAAAAGGGTGCGAAGGAGAGAAAAACATGGCTACCAAACAGAAAAGGTGTATTTTTCAAATATTGATGACCTCTGTTAGGATTTTTCATACTGAGCAAAGTATTTGCCAGGGCAACTGGGCTGGTGAAGGAAGAAGTGAAATTAGCACAGAGGCAACTGCCGTAGTGTTAGGATAGGGTTGTAAAGAAAGCCAGGACCTTCATCTGGCCACATGATACAATAGGAACAAATGAACAAGTATTAACTTAGAGTAAGCTATTCTGTGCTCATGTAATGTGGGATACTTTGTCTAACTCATGGTGAATAAAATCCTCTACTTTCTGTAAGTTAATGCCATTCCTGCAGTCCTTAGGTTTAGCCTAAAAGATTTCTCTGTTGTCATCTTGAATCACTTCATGAAAAAGCATCACCTCTTTCTTGCTTACTTCAAGGTTTGGGGTATAAAATAGTCATCTCACAATATATTGTACACAAAAGGCCCTAGGTATTTTGGGGTGTATGTACGCGTTCCACCATTTAAGCAAATGAGGGAGGAAGGTAGGTAATGCTGGCAGGTAAGGCAATCACCAGGTGTTCTGCAATTGTGAAGAGACCTGTAACTCTCTCCAGTTTCAAAGTTCTCTATACTCTTTCTTTCTTTGTTTCTCTCCCAGCACCACCTCTAATAACAGATTAGATCGTAACTTTGAGTTTGCATTATTTACATCTAGTGACACTGAAAACTTGGTTTTATCATAGCCAAAATTTTATATTTGAACAGAATATCCAAGCGTACAAATACTTTTCACAGGCAAAATATACAGTGCTCTTAGACACACTTTTTCACTTTCAGTATTTATATGACCTCTGACTTAAAAATAAGATGCTCTGGGTAGACTCGAGGCTGGACTGGGCCAGGTAAAGCTTTTTATACAAAGAGTTCTGAACCTCGCATATGAATTTTTATAAATAAATACAAACAGTAGAGGATTTCAGCCAATAGTTAATGTAAATAACATTCCAAATGTCTGCCAATTACAGAACTACCGCCGAGTTCTCAGTTCTGAGAACTAAGCTCAGGATCGGACAGACAGTCAAGTGGACAGATGGGCTTTAGGATACCAGGCAATGAAACAAACTTTTCCAGTCAAGCGTTCCATTCAGTGTCATGTGGAAGGTCCTTGGCCCTTCAGATAAAGACCATTTGTGGCACAAGAAATCTCAGTTCTGAAGCTTTTTATCAAATAACCCCTGCCTGACATTGCTGTAGACAGCTTTATGTTGACATATTATACACGCTGTCATAATAAAAAGAAATAATAATGAATAGAGGGAAAATCCTTGCCTACTTCCAAATACTAATTTTTGGCATCCAGATTTCCTTAATTTCTGTAGCAAGCAAAAACATGTAAGCTGTAGATATGTTAATTTCCAGTTGTATAAAAATTTAATTTCTAATTTTTTACTTATAATTATAACGCATATTTTTCTAGACAATCTAATTTGTTTACACTCAGGTTTTCCAAATACTCCTCCATTCAAATTTTATTGATTGATTTATTGTACTTCTGAAGTATCTATATTTCTTTCTTATGAAAAACATATACACTATGACTCTGTGACTATGTGACATTATTAATCCCAAAGAAACACTGGGTTTGGGTGGGGTTTTGCTTTATTATTTTCATAAGAATCAAAATTCTTCCTCCAGAGTCTGCTTTCAAGATCTCTTCCAACACGTCATAAGCACAGCATGCAAACTTAGATCTATTCTCTGGACTAATCCTGACCTAATCTAGAGGTGCAAAGCAGATATCTGCTAATTGAGAATTTGTGAGAGCTGCCTTTAACACATAGATTTAATTGATAACTTTGAAGTTAGAGGGTCATAAACAGTGTAAGGTATGTACTAGATTTACTGGCCAAATGCATGGGGTGTTCTATGAACAACGGAATGTTCAATACACAGATTACAAAACCTGAATAAATAGGATGGGTACGTAGGAGGAGTAAGATCGTAGAAGAAATTTGATAGTAGGAAAAGATAAGAAAAGAGGTAAAGGATTAAGGAATCTAGAATAAGCATAGGAAACAATGTCAGAAACTGTCAGAAACAAAATTGGAATAGATAAGAGCAAAAGAAAGAAGAGTAGAAATTGAGTGGAACTAAACACGTAGGAAACAGGAGGGAGAGAAAAGATGGGCAAGAAAACAGATAAGGTTCAGATGATACCAATGAAAGAAAAATGAAAACATTTTATAGGCTGAAAGAGGCCAGTGGTTGGACACTTAACCAAACACTCAGTTGGAAGAAGCCAATAAACCAAAAATATCCCAGAAAATCCAGATACTATCCAGAATATTTGAGATAGGTCGGAGCTAATTAATGTCATGTCACGTCATTCTTGACGCAAACCATACAGCTTCCTTGCAAAGCAGGGGAACTGAAAAGTTCTGGTTTGATGGGAATTAGAGAGTAGGGCTGGAATAAATATTTGTCAGAGGTAAATGACAGTATAGTAAGTACCTGAAAAATATCTAATTTGATCGTCATAATGCTGCTAGCCTTTAGCAATATCTTTAATTACTTTGAAAGACTTAGTAGTAAGTAATGCTCCCAAGGATCATCTCTTTCTTACCCTAACTGTTCAATATGTCATTAATTTCTTTAGATTTGGACACTTCTATGGTTTTAGTGTAAAAAAGAGGGTTTAGCTCTGATTTATGGCTAAAAGTAAACTAATATAGAATGTTCTTGAGAATGAAAAATGCTGCATGCTGTCAGAGCTCATAAAAGCTGTTCTCTCATGCCTTGTGTTCGAACACTTCCACTTTCATGGCAAAGTTTCAGAAGTTAAAGAACTTGATGACTAGACAAATACTAGAAACCAATGTCTTAAAAAACGTATATTGAAATCTCCTATTAGTGCCATAATTAATTCTCTGTCCAGTTGCATTGAAAATAGGATGCTTATCAAAAAGTAGAAATAAAACAGGTTTGTATCCCTTGGCTCTCCTCAGCAAAGGAGAATTTACATCAGAGCTCCCTTGAATATTTGCCTTAAAGCCACCAGTCACCAGACTCTTTTAAGTCTTTACTGCTTTTAGCGTACCTTGTCTTTAGATAGACCATAGAGGGGGAAAAAGATGTTCCCAGACAGAAAAAGTATAATTTGGTTCTGGATGGTAACATACATATGGTGAATTATGCATATACATACATACATATATATACATATAAACGCAAAACTGCTTGTGTAAGTCAGAGAAGCCAAAATATTGAGCATCTTTAAAGAGGCCTAAATGGATGAACCTCTTCAAATCCCTAAAAGTTAATCGTGGAGTTAAGTAAAGAACACACATGTCCTGACCTACCAACAAATGGGTATCCAAATAGCTATTCCATATTGCATTGGAAGCTCTTTATGTTTTGTGCTCCTCTTCATTAAATGAAAGGCATTTCTGTTTGTCCACGTTCAGAGCTTCTGGATACTACAGAATTAACTACAATCAAGTTAATTACATTTGGGATTTAAAAGTTATTTTCAGGAGATATTTAAATATCTTACTTGTCAAAACAAAACAAAACAAACCAAGCCTTAGGTTTTATCACTTTGGTTTTCTATTGCTGTATTTTTTTAAATCTTTGACTGACATAAAAGTGGAATGAAATAAAATGAAAACAAATCTCTGTCTACACAAAATAACCAAAAACCTGGAGGTAGAAAAATGGAACACATGTACACTAAACCAACTGCTGTTAAGCTAGTAGTTTAGGTGAGATGATGATCAAGAGTGAGTTAAGTCTAGTTCTGCTTCCTTGTTAATTTATTCTTATTTATTCATCAATACTATAAAAATACACACACATTCACAGTTTGATGACACTTCCTTTCCCAAATAAAAATATAAAATAAATAGATTTTTTTTAACAGTTGCTGTAGAATTCCTCTTATCAGGCAAAAGTAAAGAACGATCAATCAAACCCTCTACCTCAATACACCAGTTTTGGTGTAATCCACACAGACTGAAAATCTGGTATATCTGCTTAGTTGTAACACCTTCATCTCCAGCTTCTCACAGACTTTGTTTTCTCTCTAAGACAGTAATTTTATGTTTCCAGTCAAATCACCCAAGAGCATTACTTGTTTGCAGCTGCTATTTCAGTATTAAATGCTTGTGACGCTGAAAGTGGGCATGTTTGTGTAAATACTCTTGAAAAGTGAGGAAACTGCAGATAAATGAAAGCAGCTGAATGATAACAGCAGGGATAGAAGAAGAAAAAGCCATTAGTGAATTCATTAATTTTTACCTTTGGCATTTAGTGCTTCTGATTAATGGCTTTCCTGTAGACTGCTATTTTCCTCTCAGATATTAACATGCAAAATATGTGGCATATAAGAATAAAGTGTTATTACTATTTGTGTGTATCCAAAATCACTAAGATATCAGGAATGAAGTCAAAATGCAGACAAATAAGATAGTTAATTTTTTGCACACATTTCGCCTTATGAAGAAGGACAGCTCCATAGCACACTTGCATCTATAAATTTTAAATGTGCATTTAGAAACAGAAATGTCTTGTTTCACATCACCTGTATGTATTTCACAAGTTAAAAAGCATAGATGGCAAGTTGTGCTACAGCCCATGGGTGCTGGGGAAAAACAGCCTGTAAAATATCACAGAAGTCCACGGCTGGAGAGAGATGTATTGTATCCAGTTCTGGGCTCCCCAGTACAAGAGAGCCATGGACATACTGGAGAGAGTCCAACGAAGGGCCACCAAAATTATTAAGGGACTGGAGCACCTCACATATGAGGAAAGGCAGAGAGAGCTGGGACTGTTTAGCCTTGGGAAGAGAAGACTTGAGGGGAGCTTATTAATATATATAAAGAGCTGAAGGGAGGGTGCAAAGAGAACAGAGCCAGGCTCTTTTCAGTGGTACCCGGTGACAGGACTGGAGACAATGGGCCCAAAACAAAACACAGGAGGTGCCGTCTGAACATCATGAAACACTTTTTCACTGTGAGGGTGACTGAGCACTGGCGCAGCTTGCCCACGGAGCTTGTGGAGTCTCCATCCTTGGAGATATCTGAACATAGATGTGGATCTGGATATGTGGATAAAATTTCTGGTAAAAAAATATAGTTCTTGCTTTCATACTGATAAAGTATAAATCATTCTCACTACATGTTTGCTCTTTCTTCTTATAGCTTGGCCAGATTCTCAGTTCAAAGCTGCTGTTTTCCATTATGGATAACTAAGAGGTCACCAGTCTCATTGCTCTTCTTCCATCTACAACTCCTTGTCAAACCCTTCCTCCTATTTGTCTCCTGTATGTGCACTCTCTACCTCCTTATTCTTTTTCAGATCTGATTTTTTTCATTGGAAAAATAAAAGGATAACATCTTCTCCCATTATTTTGTTCTCCTATGACTTATCGCCACCTTCTGCACTTCTGAGGCTACATTTTCTGACCAGTTTCTGACCTAATCTTCCCAAACTTAAATTACTAGTTTTCCTGTTTGTTTATACTTAAACCTTTGCGTCTAACAATATTTTTATTCTCTTATCATAAAGAACTTAACACTTGCATAATGCATTCTCTCCTGGTATTCCTCACATTCATACCCTTTAAAGTCATTATCTGAAATGTCTGCCCCTTTTGATTCTAGACCCTCTCCTCTCCTTCCATGAGACATAGGGCACTGGAAAATGTTGCCCCGAGTCTACAGTAACCTTTTCTTGACTACTTCTTAATCCCTCTATTCTATTTTCATCCTCCTCCCTCTGCTGATTGATTTTAGTCATTAAATTCTTCCTCAAAATCTTGTATTCAGCCACTCCAAACTCCCCAGCCAAAAAGACCAACTCCTTCCAGCCTGACTAGAGAGTGAAATCCATTCTCACATCTCTAGATCAACACTCAGACTCCTTAAGTCACTTTGTCATTGTTCCCTAACATTTTGCTTTATATTTTCTCAAATGCATAAGTAAATATTAGCTTTTTTTTTGGTAGCTTACTTAACTTCCCCATCTCTAACAAGGCCAACTTGCTATATTTAGTATTATTTATATGTATGATATATACCTATAATGCCATACATATTCCATAAAGTACTAATATTAATTAACACTTTAAACTGCTTCAAAGATTCTGTTTCGTCACTTTGAGGATACTCTTCTTCTCCCTTTTCATTCTTACCCTTCTCCACTACACCAAAATGAAAAGTTTTGATTGCATGCTTGACAGCTTTTGCTGCATTAATGCAATAATTAAAGAAAGGCTAAGAAAGAGGATAAAGAATTGTGGTAAAAATAACCTGTAATGTGTTTATAGCATAACACACTGAAGAACGACAAATACAGGCCTGCAAACCTGTCTATTCCTGAAATGATTGCTTAAACTCAGAATGCCAATAGAGTCATGTAATACAGTAGCAGAAAGGAGTCTAACCATTTTAGTGTCCTCTATTGTCTAATGCATTGAATAATTTAGGGGTTTTTATTCTGAAAGAAAATATTCAGAGCCAGAATGGTTAAAAACAACAATAAAACTTATAAATTATGCATAATATTAACCACTAACTCTTAAAAATATGAGTATTTTTGTCTACAAGGCAAACTACATATCAGTGTGGATAAATCTGGTTACCAGCAGCCTTATCCTTGAAGATTAGTTAGTCATTAATCATATACACTAAAGGAATACCTTCACATAATAGATTCTTCTCAGAACAGAATTACATATTTTTAATGTAAAATTACTTGAATCTAAAGTTAGGATGATGCAAATTTTTTTACCATGTAGGGTAAGACACTACAGAAAAGTGAGCAAATAGTGGCAAAAAGGGAAATAAGACTAATAGCCCGTGCACTTTCCCATCCAACTTCAGTAAATACTCTCTCTTTTCAGCATGCCTGGAACTTAACAGAAATATAGGCAGGGTATAGAGAATGTCACATGGCAGATACTAATTGTTACGATTAAGGTCTAACAAGCATGCTTCCCTGCTGTTCTGAGAATGTCTCTGACTTTTGATCCTGACATCTGTGTCTTACAAGAATTTCACTCGGCTCTGACATTCCTTCTGATGTTGATCCAGGAATTAATGGATTGTGAAAAAGCTGGCAGGATATCATTTAAAAAATAGAATTCTTGGTGTACAACTGATGAAAAGGTATCAGAATTCACATACTTTGTGTCTGATACCAATACACTGTGTCTATATGCATGCATTTGGTATGAAGCAATATCTCAAAACAGAGGAGAGAAAAATAAGATTTAGAAGGGAGCAAGAGCTTCCTGTTGTATTCATTTACAGTGTTGCTATTGTACATCTTCAGCATGTTACAAGATCAAAATTATCAATGATTTGGACAAATTCTGTGTAATGGAGATTCAGTTGTTGAAAATCCCTACCAGCAAAATATATTATGATTCATTCTGATATAGTTTAAAACTTTCGTAAGAACCCTTTCAGAGAACAGCATTAAAGAAATCAATATAAATTATGAAAGAAGTTCCAGCAGAGCCAGCCATAAGCATGCTTACAGTGTGACATATGTTGTGTGGTCACCATCATTCCTTTTCAGTTTGGACATGTATTTAAGTCGTTTTGTGCTGCAATGTTTTCAGGTTTAAAGGACCTATGAGGAAAAAAACCCTACAAACTTTAAAACATTTAAGGCCAAAAGTTAAACTGAGATTTTTTCTAGATGTGTTTAAGACTGAAGAATTATATACAGAATTGAAATTTTACACATCAGAGAATATTGCCTTGTATTTCATGGTTCTGGATAATTACTAGATGCCAGTGGATAACTTAAACACAGCTTAGAGTCACTGACATTAATGTGTGACAGGCAGCATTACAGAACATATTTAGTAATTTTAAATGAAAAAGTAGAATGATATTTGAAAAAAATCCATAAAAATAAAATTCAGGATTATCACAAAGAAGCAGTGCCCTCTTTTAAGTAAAGCCAAAAATGTTTTCCAGCATGAAATAAAAAGAAATGGAAGGAACTATAAAAGTAAGGATTCAACAAGTTAAAAAGAAACTAAATTCAATTGTCAAATATTGTCAATTATAACTAGTTAAAAAATTAAGATTATATGGTTTAACCATCTCCTCAAGCAAGTCAACCAAATTTCAAATCAAATACTGACATCATTATTTATTAAGTTAAATTTCTGGCATTGGCACCTATATTTCAGTGGTTTAGCTGTTTTAACAAAATCTCTTAAAACTCAAAGGCATAGGATATTTTTACACAAGTCCAGACCCAAATATTATTAATAAACAAATGTAATTAATAAAATTAATTGTACAGACTACCAATAGTTATTTAGCCACTCATGCCCCATATATAAACATTGGAAGTACTTGTTTTAGGGAGCATGAAACTATCCAAAATAAGGAAGATACAATCATCAGAGTCAATTTATGGGAAGCCAATTTATATCTCAGATATTAGAAATCAGTACGTGAAAAAAGCGTAGTGATTTGCAAGCTGTGTGCCTCTTACTAGTGCTTATTAGCACTCCGTTATTCTTCAGCTGCAAAGAATTTACAAAACTCTAACAAGAATATCAGAATTCTAACAGGATGCAAATAAACATCTTAAACGCTTATAACATTAATACTATATCTAGGGAATCCATTACTGGGTGTTTTAACTATATTATTAAAGACATCACATGATTACTGTTTTGTTTTAAGGGAAACATACGTGCCCCTAAGCACTAATACTTTTATTATTTATGTTCAATGTTATTTCAATTTACTGTTCTGTTTTTCCTTAAGAGTTCCAGAATTCATTTAACAAATAAAAGAGTGAATAGCAAGCAGATGAGGGAATTAAACAATGAAGAGGTAAAAAGGTAAAGTGAATAGTTAAAGAGGAAAGGCTGGATCACATTTAAGATGGGGAAAAACAAAAGGCAAAGCTTGTAAAATCTGAAAAAGTAAGGTAGGGGTGTGAAAGTGTGATGTGTGACAGGTGGGGTAAAATGAGACAGTTGGGAGGAAAGAAATAAAAATGAAGAGCACAAATTAGACAAGACATTCATTTTAAGCCCTTAACAGGCTGGATCTCATCGTTGTCATCAGACAGGAAATGTCAGAGCTGGCACATTTGTTTTTTTAAGCTTTTTACTTGTTTTAAAAAAAGTCTGTGTCTTACAATACATAAAAAGTCTATTTGCTTTAAAGAAAAACACATCTCAATTTGTTCCCATTTTTTCTCCTACTCAATCTTTAACAAACTTCAATTCTATTATATTGGAAGCTACAATAATTATAAGGTTTAATACTTCCATTATATTTTGAGTTATTTTATTTAATACCTGAATAGGAGTTGAATTCTTTAAAAATAACTAAACTTTGCACTTATAACTACAGGTGGATTTCTGGAGGAGGTGAGTATTGCATAAGACGACATGTAGTAAGTGCTATCTCACAAATACAAACAAATCCTCACTGTAAAGTTCAGAATTATTGAAGGAATGTAGATATTCTTTCCAAAATAAGTGAACAAAATGATTATGTCAAAAACAAGTTTCTAAGTTTATTTTCCAATTTATGGAAAGAACTTAAATGTACATAGTTTTTTAATATAACCTTTATTAAATTTCTGGAAAGGACATTTGGGACCTGCAAATAATGGCACTGTGTCTAATATGTTACCAGTCTTCTCTCAATGTGACCATTTCATTAATCTGTGTGATTCTGTCAAATAAAAAAAAAAAAAAAATAAAAATCCCTGTATACTGGAACATAGCAGAAAAGGCAAGTGCAGCAATTACAATGCATAAGTCCATAATTTGTTACTGTATTTCTTCCACATAATCTCAAGATTATATTCAAATGAAGAAGAATACTGCCAGCAGGAAAGTGCATATAGTAACTGTAATTCTTATTAATTCAGTATTTTTAGAATATGGCCTTTTTTATTTTTAACTGAAATGATCTTTTGAACTTTTTATTTAAAAATTTTTATCTCTGAGTTATATACAAACCCAAAGTATTTCCATACTCAGGGAATGGACTTCGGCCTCCTGTACAGTTTAGATCTTTATACTCTATATAAGGCATCCTACTGTCTCAACTCTTCCATCAATGTTATCCACAAATTAACAAATAAGCAACAGGCTCTAGTATATTTAGAAAAGATAAGAAAATATTCAGAAGGGGAAAAATGTACATTTTCTTATATAATTCTCATTACCGTCTTTATATGTTTTTAGTGAAAGCCAAATGGATGGAAAGTGAAGCAAAGATTTTGGATTTTACACATGGAGGTAAACGACGACAGAAGTGCAAGGCAGGGAAGGATCAGATAAGGGATTTAGAACAGACACAATGTGTTGAACCAACAGTTCCCCATACACTATTTCCAACAGTGAATGGATGTTTAAGCAAAAAACCCAAATCAAACAGATCAGGAACAAAGTGATACCATCCAGTCTGTGATAGACAAGGATTTCCAAATCCAAGGGTTGAGTTCAGACCATCAAGTTCAAAAGCCATCAGTATAACTATCCACCATGAATATTTCTAATTTCTATTCTCCTGTATTTGTAGTTTAAATAAATGTATTGTCAATCACAGGTCTTTACTTTGGGCAATTTCCACATTCTATGAGAAAATCTAGCAAATAAAGATTCAACAAGCTTTATCAAGCTTCAGTCCATTTCCATAAAAGAACCGATGTCATCGTTCTGCAAATCTTTTAATGTGTGCTTATTGTGAAAGGTTCTCAATATTGCCAGGAAGTTCAGTTATTAAACTTGTCTTGGAAGCATTAATGGTTTGCATTCACAGAACAAGTACCATAAATAAGCAAATCTATTATACTTTGAGCCTTTTACTCTCATATTACACCTAAAAAGGCAATAGACTTTCAATAAAGAAAATATTGAGCTCTCTGAAGTACTATACTTCTGGATTATACGATTTCTATATATACACATGTACTATCTCATTTTGCTTTTCTCTGAAAACTCATGAAAATAGCCACTGTTACACTAGATTTCATAATCTTAAACCATTATGCACTCAATTCTGTTGTATCTCAACATGTTTCCACTTTTATTTACTTCTCTTCAGACTACACAAGATAGACGTGTGCTATTATTCTCATTTAGCAGGAAGAGTGCTATGGCTTGCCCAAGGTGAAAAGGAAGCCCATGTCATAAGAAATCAACTAATTCCACTCAATTTTCCCAAATCATAAGTTGAAGGCCTTAACGTTAAAATGTAGTCTGGGCCACCTTTGTTTAAAATTCCTTAAATACAATCACCATTGTGATGTTTTAATTATACCCTTTGCTACAGTCATTCTCTTCTTTCCTCCCTACACCTTCCTCACCTTGTCTTGCATGTAGGATCCTTTCACAACTCAACAGCTGCCTCAGCAGCCAGCAAAAGGAGTTCAAGAACCATCACGATCAGAAATGCAAGAATTTAGGTACTCTATGCACTACTCTTTGCTGCCAACTCTTCCTGTTCACAGAAAAGTAAAAGGCAAAGTGATGTTTTCTTTAGGGTTTAATTCTGCATCTTCCAAGTGTCCGGCCTGAGGAGGGCTGGAGGATCTGCTGCAGTCTGGCTGATTGTTGCACAAATAAGGTTATTTTTAGACGTGCAATTTACAGACCAGCTATGTCTTAGTCTACAAAATTACAAGGTAAAAGGTGTTATATAAGCTTCTTTTAAGATGTCAGGTAACAAAACCACCAAGGAATTTCAGTACTTAGCTAAAAGTAGTTATATATTTTCGAAAGATATCAAAACTAAATGAAATTTTTTGACTGATAAATGAATAACATATTTTGATCAGTTTTTTTCAAAGGTTAATTATCTGTGCAGTTAAAAATTTTCCATTTGACTTTATCTGGCACTTTCATGCCTTTGCCTGCTACATTACAGAATATTCCACTGTGAGATACTTTACCTTTGAAATTATTCAGGTATTTTTTATTGTTTTTAATGGTGTACTACCTGAAACTCTCCTGGCATTTTTGAAAAAGAAAAAACAACAAACAACCAACAAAACAAAACAAACTGAGGGCAGATCTGGAGAACAGGGCCTTAAAACTTCTCAATATACGTAAAAAACAATGGACTTTGAAGACTTTCAACACATTTACAAATCAAGTCTATTTAAAAAATTGAGATAGTTAACACTGTAAAGTATATTTGAAACATCTAGAAATGCCATCGCCAAAGATACTGCAGGACTCTCAACTGAGAAGCAGTAGCTACAAGACACAGTATCTATTGGTAGAGGAAACACTCAGGGCCGTGAGCCTCACATTAACTGAAAACTGGGAAATTCTTGTATCTGGGTCAGACAGTAAAATAATGGAAGAATCATCTCTAATCACAGTAATCAAAATAACAGTTTTTATTTCAAATCCAGCTCTACAATGCCTTGAGATTTTAGTATATTATCTGGAGCCGTTGCATGGGATCCTTTCAAAGGAAAAGGTTAGACCTACCCTAGAAAAGGCTGGGATGCCTATGATGGGCCAGCTCTTATCCAAGTCCTTCTGGTAAAAACATATGATGAAGCAATTCATTTCCTTTATCTGTAAGAGGCTGGAGAGTGTTTGGATAAATTTGTTACTAAAGTGCAAGGGTGCTCCTACCTACTCTTTGACCAATGCTAACTCCTTCTTTTGCCTGCTGTAGAGTGACAGTCCAAGAAGCACATGGAGGATATGCTCTAAAAAAGAGAGACTGTTATCATTACTGTTTCTTGAGTTGTTCACCTAGCATGGCATGACCAAAAATAGAAACACTTTTTCATATATTTCTTCTTTCTGGTCTGGTATCTCCAACATCGTATCTACATCACCCAGAGAAACAAGGTCTTGCTGTAACTATCTGGTAAGGGTGTCCTGTAGCTAGGTCATTTACTGTCCACTGTGCGTGCAGCCTTCTGTGCTTTAAGTGGGGAAGAAGAATAAATGAAGTGCAGGGAGTTCTAAAACCCATGTTACAATGGTCCCTAGGGAACCACTGCCAGCTGGCATAGGTTAAAGCAACACAGAGGCCTGGGGCTATGCAGAAAATGAAAGAGCTGTGACCGTCTCCCTGACAGTCCCACCGTGTGAACGACATACACAGAAGAACCCAGGTCTTTGTGTACATGAGGGAGAAGATCAGTGTTTATTTATCTCATTTTCTGAAATATTTCATCTGTCAATACATTGAACAAGGTAAAAGCCATAGCAAAAGGTGAAAATGGTGCAATATTTAGATATTTGACTCTGAGATCTATGAGATGAACTGATGCTTAAAAAAAAAAAAAAAAGCAGCTCGATAGGCTCTCAAAACCTTGCTCCTCAGCAGATTTGTATGATCCAGAGATTGTAGTGGATTGAATGATTCCTAGCCAGACACACATTTAATGATTTACTTTGCCTGGAGGCAGAAGGGAGTAGAGCTTTTCAAATTTCACCATCATTTGCCTTCATGGAGAGCACAAATGCACGGTGCTTTATAATTAAGACTACTTGGCCTTGAAGTAACAAGATGAGGACCTGAACTTCCCACAGTAGCTTACAAAACCAACACATATGATTAGATCTGGAAACTTGCAGAAGATACTAAGTGTCTTTTCCCAGGCATTCAGAGTAGAAGCCAAGATAAAGACTGTAAATTTAAGCCAGGACCAGAAACATATAGACCAGCGTTCACTGGATCTGATCATTCAGTTGAAGGATCAGCTGTTACCATGCCATGTTCCTGAACAGCAGCGTGCTACTGCCTTTCAGTGTGTCTCCTTATCAGATGTTTACTGCTCCAGTAAAAAACGTCATTCTCCCCACCCTTTCCACTCAGCCATGTTTATGGGACTGTCATCTCTAAATGTGTGTGATTCCTCTATGCAGTTCCATCATTCTGTTGCTGTGGCAAGACTGAGCATGTGCAAGATGTGTCACGTTCAGGTGTGCCCTTTGCTTTTTTTAGTTATTCTTGGTCGATCATGAGAAATACAGAACATGAGTACCTGTATTCTTAGCTGTGGTCGAGGAGCTTTTAACAGAGCTTTGAGGATTATAGAAGGCAAACGCAATGTTCCTCCTCTTCAGGTGGCTAATTCTGCCAGTCTGCTCAGTTCCGTTAGTGCAATGTGACGACAAATCTTTACTTTTTCATCTACAGACTGCTGTGTGCCATCATGCCTACCAAACAGAACATGCTCTCTACCTCCCATAGCTACCCCTGGTTACTCTGAGTTTTACAGGTAGCACTTAAGTACAACCAGAATTTAACGTCTAGGAGCAAAATAGCTTGCATATTAAGAAACCAAATTCATACATTTAAACTCTTCTGAGAGCTGAGAAGAAAAAGACTAAAGGATCTTTATAAAATTTGCTGTCAAATGTAGGTAGAATGTATTTAAGAATAAATGCATACATGAATAAAACATTACGAGTATTACAAAAATCCACTGACATCCCTATTAATATAAAAATATCATAATTTGGAATGAAATTTAAGATTTAAATTACTTTACTTGCACTAATGAATAACACAATACATACTAAGAAGATTATTGGAATGGCCACGTCATTGAAGGGTTAATGGCTCTAGTTATGGTAGAAATTTAAATATCATGGGGAGACACCTCCTGACCCAGCCATCACTGAGAATTATGCAGATTCAAATGGGAGCCACACAGGCTTTGATTTCCCCCAAGGATTGATGAACAAGTACAAAATAATAGAAAGTGACAGGAAGCAGATGACTGAGGTCTAATTTAATGTCATTCTAAAAGACAATATACCTTAAATTGGCCTTAGGAAAATTATGGGTTACAAACAAGAGAACAGAAACATGCACTTTTTCATTTTAGTTCACTAATTTAAAAAGTAATCCTTTGAACAAATGAACAGTGAAACAATTGTCATTTGGCAATGAAAAATTGCCAAACTTAAGTAGGCGTACTTTGTTTGCATAATTTGCAATTTATTGGAAAAGGCTGTAATCTTAAGAGCAAAACCCTATTAAACAAAATAATGAAATGATCTGAAGGATTTTATGCAAATATTAATTTGAGACTGTTATGAAGACAAAGAATTAATAGTTCTTAAATAGTATGATAAAACACAGTGAAGATATGCTCAGGAAAAGTTTGCCATTTTAGTAAAGGATTAGCTACACATGCACTTATCTAAAAGTAAAAAAAAACTATGCTGAAAAGATTTTTCTAAGAATAAAGCTATAACATTTTACTACTTTTAATTAGTAAAGATCAGAATTGGCCTTCTATGTGCCAAAGTTAAGCTTAAGCCATCCTTAAATCCCAATCTCCCAGATTTCAGTAGATGCTGTATGTAATACCTACTTACATCATTACACATTACAGAAGTTATAAATATCAATATTTGGACAATCTGAAACAACACCATTTTATACCATAGATATTTAAGACATAATTGTCTAGAAACAGCACTTGGTATTTTACTTCAGAAATTATGCTATTTATCCTGCATAATTTTTTTTTCAGCTCTTTATCAATGGAGATATCCCAAATCAGGTACTTGCTCAATAATTGTCTTAAATTCACCACTATTTTTTTCTCAGCTAGTATTTAAACATAGGAAATGACTTTTGATAAACAATCATTCAAAACAGATTTTTACAGAATCAAATTAAAAATCTAACACTCAGATATAAGACTTTGGAAAGGCAGCATTGTCAGAAAAGATACGATGATTTTCTCTAAAAATTGGAGGCTTCTTAATTCATGTTTTAAAAAGGGCAAATAGCTGCTTTTAAAGCATGTACAAATACCCAATCTCACGAAGAAGGGTCACAGATTCCCTATTATGATCAACACAGGAAAAAGAAAAGTGCATTGCGCAAGTACTCCATCTGCAACTTAATCACATGGTAGACCTGGAGGCATCTCAACAGCGCTAACAGAGCTGCCTCAGGAATCTACAGAGCAGCCAGATGCCAGCCCTGGAAAAATATGTAATATTGCATGATATCTGCGTCCTGTGACTGGCATTCAAAGAGAAGCCATAAGACCAGTCCTACGTGCATGTATTTCCATTACGTGTAGTGTGATTTTTCCTTTAAGGATAAATTAAACAATGCTGATAAAACTGTGTATCCCCAAAAGTTTTTTGAGAAAGAGCTATGTATAAACCTTTTCCTGCAGAAAACATATATTGTAAAATTCAACTATATTATGTTAACAGTAAACCAAATGTGGCAGATAAACTAGTGATCATACCAAAGTATTTGCGTTTTTTAAATTGTATGTGAAAAGAAGAAGCTTTTAAGCAAATTTATCCCTTTAGAATTCTGCACATATTTTACAAACTAAGCACAGCAATTATATATATCATAAGATCAACAGAAGTAATTCTTTCCTAAAAAGTGGTGAATATGCTTTTTCAAAATGAATTAAGGCCAGAATCATCTTTATTTACACCTTTCCTTAAAACATGTTTCCTACAAACAAAAACTTACCTAATTTAGAAACAATGTAAATGCCATTGGAAAATAGTTCCTTGATTTGATTGCTATATTTCCTGACATCAGGTTGTTTTCCTGCATGCAATGTCCATTGTTCAGTGACATTTGCAGTAATCTAAAACTAAATTTTAGTTTATATGACATAAGAAACATATAATTTTTTTTAAAGAAAACACAGAGAAAGAGGGGGAGGGGAGAGAAAATATGATACTAAATATAGTAGCATCTGTTAAGGAAATGGTCTAACAAATCTGAAAGAGTTAAAACTTCAGTATACAGCTGTTACACACCTCATTCACTGAACGTTTTCAGGGCATCTAATTCACTGTCCATTGTCCAAGCCCTTCACCTGGATGAAGTGTTGATTAGAACCCAGGAGAACCAATCTGCCCAAGGGACTAAGCAACAGAATACCTGATGGAGACTTTGATCATATGACAAAATTTCTCCCAAAGAAGGAGTCGCCTAAGAAAAGGGAGCTGGAAGCTTTTTTTAAATGGCATCATCCTAACTAGAGCATTAGGCTTGAGAATCTCCCTTGCCATTCATGGTAGAACTTCATAGTTGGCGTCCATTTCCATTCATAGCCAAGGCCCAGAGGAATCTCTTCTCGATTTGAAACAGCTTCTTAACTGTCTTTAACTGTGTGCCCAGTTCTGCATACCAGATTTATCGGGAAAAAAGTACTTATTTGCATTACAAACATTTTTATAACTAATGCAAGACCTATTTTAGATAAGACTACAACTGCGAAATTAACTTCAATCATCACAGAGAAAATAGAGCACGTGATATCCAATGTAATTTCAAAGAACGAATCTATGTGTTTTAAGGTTTGGCACAAAGTGATATCAATACTACAACTACCGCTTTCTGTGTTTTACTTAAAGATTGTCTATCAGTCTAGGATAAAAAAAGATGTGGGCACTAGTTTAATTTCCTTATTTTGCTCACAAAAGCAGAGAAGGGTTCACATAATCAATATAAGCCTTGTCAGATGTATAGAGGAATTTCTGTGCTATGCAATTTTCCGTTTCTCAGAGGAGAATGGTATTCTTAAACGCCCATGGTCAATGCTAATAAGATACACAACATACATTCACTTGGGGGAATGAATGAATTGTAAGCTAACATATTACAATCCAGAAGCAACTTAGTTGGTATGACCAAGATATATAACCAGAAGACGGTCCAAATTAATCAATGTTTTTTATAGTGTTAACAGACTAACTGTCTGTTTATAGAGAAGTCAGCACCCTATGAAGAAGGAAATCTCTTTAGGTCTGCTATGTCAATGCTAAAAAAGGGACAAAAATCAGGAGAGCAGATATTTGCAACTACAAACACCATGAGTACAGAAACAAACTTTGAAAATAACTCTGCCCTCTAAACAAGCAGTTAACAAGATATACTTTTCAGTTTTTCACTCTTCTGCTGAGCATGACTATTTGCATACTTAATTTCCTACCAATTGGAATTTCAACAAAACAGAATATTAGCATTGCCTCAATTATAACTTGAGTACCGTACGTATAATACATCCATATTTGTCAAGTTAACTGGAACAAAAACATGCCACAAAGTAAAACAAAACTATTCCAAACAGTAAAAAGATAAATTTTTGTAAGTAAGTTCAGGAGAAAACATAGCTTTGACAAAGTTGACAAGGAATCAAGATATAAAGAATGAAGAACAACTAACTTTTGTCTTGAGCTTTTAAAGGATCTAGACATGAAAGCCTGACTATATTATCACATAGACTCTTCCAAATATTTCCATACTCATTCTTAGAATCATAAAATCATAGAATGGTTTGGGTTGGAAGGACCTTTAAAGGCCATCTTGTCCAACCCTCCTGCAATGAGCAGGGACATTTGCAACTAGATCAGGTTGCTCAGAGCCCCGTTCAACCTGACCTTGAATATTTCCAGGGATGGGGCATTCACCACCTCTCTGGGCAACCCATTCCAGTGTTCCACCACCCTCATCATAAAAAATGTCTTCCTCATATCTAGTCTGAATCTACCTTCTTTTAGTTTAAAACCTTTAGCCCTTGTCCTATAGCAACAGGCTCTGCTACGTTTGTCCTCATCTTTCTTATAAGCCCCCTTTAAGTATTGAAAGGCTGCAATAAGTTCTGCTTCTCTTCTCCAGGCTGAACAACCCCAACTCTCTCAGCCTGTCTTCACAGGAGAGGTGCTCCAGCCCTCTGATCGTTTTCGTGGCCCTCCTCTGGACTCGCTCCAACAGCTCCATGTCCTTCTTGTACTGGGGACCCCAGAGCTTGACTTGCTACTCCACGTAGGGTCTCACGAGAGCAGAGTAGAGGGGCAGAATCACCTCCCTCGACCTGCTGGTCATGCTTATTTTGATGCAACCCAGGATATGGTTGGCCTTCTGGGCTATGAGCACACATTGCTGGCTCATGTCCAGTTTTTCATCCACCAGTACTCCCAAGTCCTTCTCTGCAGGGCTGCTCTCAATCCCTTCATCCCCCAGCCTGTTAATGGATCCCCTATCCTATTATTGGCTATTCATTAATATATTGATGATATTTCATAAATATAACTTCACTGATAATAGTTATTATATTGATAAATAGCTTATGAAGAGTTTCAAAGGAAAGTCCCATCTTCTTCAGTCTTCCAGAACTCATTCATTCAAAAAATTAATATACTCTAATATTGGCTCACTTTTACTAGCTAACATGACTATTAAGAATTGGAAAATGAGGAAAGAGGTTTTTATTATTTTCACATTTTGTTTTAACGAAAAGAGGAATAGATAACACTGTAGAAAACATTAACTGGAATGGTTAAGTAGTTATTGAAAAAACTACTGAAGCCTTATGTGACTAGAAAAATGGGTGTGATCTGTAAAAATCCCGAAGTGGTTGATACTAATGGAACAAGCCTAACAACAAAAACCTGATGTACTAACACAGAATGTGAAACCCTATATTACAGAGGTAGCAAACACAGTAGAAGATTAGGACTGGAATACAAGTATTGAAAGGCATGAGTTTTTCAGAAAATACAGAAGAAAATACAGAAGAATAAATGTAGTGAGGTAGCACTGTACATTAATGATGAAATATAACATGGTCTGACCTAGAAGTAAAATTCAAGATACTTAATACATTGAGGACAATAAAATAATGATCATTTTCGAATTTTGAATCAACTGCCATGTGTACTCAAATATCCAATAACAAATATTTTTAACAGATTTTTTATGGCAGAGAGGCCATCAGATGAATAGAGAGAAGTGAATATAAATTATGCTTTAAAAAGGAAGAAGAAAAATCCATTAAACTAGAAAGCACCCTAACAAGACATGAAATAGTTTGAAATAATGTGCACCTTTTTCTTACATTCTAGTAAGAACCAAGACAGATGCAGATAAGGGATACAATCATGGTTACAGCAATGAAGAACTTCTCACACAAGAGGAAGCAAGAAGGATTCGGGATAGTATAGCAAAAAAAAAAAAAAATGCTGAAGAGATATGACTGCTGTTTAAAAATATATGGAGAGGAGGCAAAGAGCAAAGAAGATGCAGAGCTTTTTCAGAGAAAATCTATTAAAACAGGAAGAAATGGATATTAAAGAGACATGAAAACTTTCAGAATGGAAATTGGAAGAAAGTTTCTCATCATTGGAGCAGTGAGGCTCGCAGACAGCCTTATTATAGCAAATCTGAGAGCAGAAACCCCATTACTTTTTTTAGGTGGAATTTGATCTAATAAGGCTAAGTGTTGTATGATATGGCTTCTGGTTGTAGCAAAGCCTGCCCCTGACATTATGGTCCTCTTCAGTTCTCCTTTTTTAAAGCTTCAATTCAATCTGGATTTTAATAAGGACCTCTGGCAGATAAGTACAGTAGTGATGCTAGTTTTTATTTCCTTGCAGTTATTTGGAAGGCTTAAAGTCACATTTCTCAATTATCAAAAAAAGATATTTGTCAGGTATCTCAGCTAGCAGCAACACTGGCAGCCTGTTTCCTTGTTTTACAGCCTATGTAATTGCATTTTCTAAATCTTGGGAGATAACGTGATTAACCATGAAACACTGAACAGGCACTTGGATGTCTACACAAAACTTGTTTCCAGAAATGTCTGTGCTACATTCAATCTTGGTGGGGCAAAACCATGTTTGTAGTGAATTATCCAAATTCTCGAAATTTTTTAGTGAGATAATTTCAATCGTCTCCTTTTTACAGAACCCGAAAAATTAGTCCTTAGACCAAGTTCTGTACCTTTTATAGAGTGAATGGTTATATCAGGTCTTCAAGAACATTTTTCCTTCCATATGTCATTAAAGACTCGGAGAAGCAGCTCATTAAATACTTTTTTTTTCCTAACTGATCACTTTAATGTATTATAACTTAACCTATAAACATTTAATCGATATTGCAGTAATAAAAATGTGTAAATATTAAATAAATATTTATTAATCCAAACAGCAAGAATGAAATGTCACACTTTCCAGTGTTATACACGTAAACATAATTTAGCAAATTCGTGATGTACATGCTTTCCCAAAGTGACTAATTACACTGTTGAATTTAAAGCATTTAGTCTTACCAGTAGAATTTCATTGCTGTACTTCACTGACAACATTTTAAAAACTTCTTCAGTAATTCACAATTGACTGTTATCTTGTCAGCAACTTATTCTTCTTTTGATAAGCACATTTTGACAAGTTTTCAGAAAAAATCTGCTGCTTTCAAGCAGCTGGTCAGTACAAGGCTTACTTGACTTTCTCAGTAAACTGAGAGGGAGTTAACGACAGTGGGAAGAGAATGAGAAGAAACAAATCTTTTTCTGTGCAGTTTCAGTAGATAGAATTAATGTAGTATTGTTGTATTTGCCAGCATATTGACGTATATTGATGATTCTGTACCTAGGTAAAGCTAGTTCTTTTATATCTGGACAACTGTTCCCATATAGTAATGTATAGATTACAGTATATTTTCACCTGTGATTTTCCATATTAGAACAAAGAGCACAATGCTATAACAATTACATTTATAATCAAAACTACAAATAAAACCAGACTTCAAAAATGTTCTAACTTCAGTCAATCTCTAACATTTATTTTCCATCTAAGCTTTCCAACTGCACTTCTTAGGTGGGTAATCACCTCCATTAAAACAGATGTCAAGTAGGTGTTTTCATTGATCTAGTGTAGCTGAATGCATAAAGAATTTACGTCCTAAACATAGTTGTCTGAATTGCACATTAATTAAATGTTAAAACAGTCAAGGGGAATGTCTGTTGTCATTAGCTTCCCCCTGCACATTTTCCCCCATTCCCCACCCCCAGAAAGTATCCATTCAATTTAAATATTGAACATAAAATTTCACACAATATAAAAGGTGATACACTTTGAGGATTATTTTTTCCTTATTCACATACCATTTCTTCCTTCTACATATCTTCTCCCTTCTGACACCAGGGATGTCAGGATCAGTAGTGATAATGGACTGTAAATAAGCTTTAAGGTAAAACTGTGGAGGTACCTAAATTTTAAGACATAGCTGCCCTGGCTATACAATTTTTAAGAGCTCAGTCTGGGAAGCAGGCTAAAACATGGCATGCTTTTGATCTTACCCAACACTTCCATATTACTTCTTACAGAACACCTGTATTTTGGGCTACCTGGACAAACAAGGACTGACAGAATTCTGGTAACTAACAAAATTCACCTTTCCTCCTGGCAGGCAACACCAGGACTCTGCTAAAAATGATCCTGGGGAGATGTGACTTAGTCATAACAGAGAAATGGTACACAGCCAACCATTCTGCACTAGGAAGAAGTCTATGTTTGGGTCTCTCCCAATGGGCACAGCAAGCTGAAGTTCTTTCACTCCTCTTCTGAAGTGCTTTGACGATCGCATCAGGCTATGCTAATAATAAAGTTTGCTTCTGCACCAGTGAATAGCTGGCAACTTTGATGAAGAGGTCAACTCAGTTTTGCAATCAATATATAGAATTACAGATATCTAATACCCATATACTCTGCTAGTTAGCCCAATGGAACCTCACTTTAACTTTGAACAATTGCTGTCTTTAAGGCTCCAGGACAGAAACTGGGAAAAAATCCCACTTATCTAGAAATTATGTGAAATCATTTTTTGTACGCAAGACACGAGAGTGTGACAACTTGATAGATGGCGCAGAACTCAGATGACTTAGCTATATGAAACAGAGCTGTGATGGCTCAGGGAAGAATTTCACAATGAGGCATATCGGCAAGTCGTTTCTTTGCTACAATGGTAAAAAAAGATTCACAATAATAGTGAATCATCACCTTAGCTCATGGGACAGGCTGCAACACATTCTTGTCTCGCATAGTTGCCTGCCTGTTGGCTGAACTGTGAGACCTCTTCAGAAGTCCAATAAGGTAGAATTATTATTTTGATTGCTGAAAGAGTGTATGAAAAAAATGCAGGACTGATGACCCATTAGCTGCCATTTAGTAAAGTGAAAATTACAGAAACAGTCAGATAAAGAACTTTTCAAGCTACTGAAATAGATAGGAATACTGAAATTTTAAGAGGGCAGTGTGTCTGTGCAGAAAATAATCTGCAGGGAAGATCAAGCTGGGAAAGAAATGCAGGTTGGTGGCGACACCCAAATGGTGCCAGGATACAAATGCTTATCACTAGTTCCAGACAAGAGGCTGCAGCTCATAAATCAGATCTGAACACAACAGGGCCGTGGCACTCTGAGATGGGAGAGGAGAACTCTCTAATGTTCTGGATGCTCTTAAGAAAATGTTTGGTTAAGTCAGAACAGTTTGGCAGTCTAGCACTTAGCTATTTTCAGATGTGCAAAACTAAATAAGGTATTGCTTTATTTCTTAGTGTAAGGGTTATGACAAAAATTGTTCAGCAAGACAAAGGGAAAGATGGATTTAGCATCATTTGCTAGAGAAGAAAGTTTAGAAATCATTTATTTTCATGTCCTTGAAACCTGCAAGTCACCGTAAATTGAGAAGACAGTTTTGATTTACATCCCCGATTTATTCAAAATAAAACTGAATTAGTTTCATTTTTAAATGGTAATTTTGTTAATACTGAATTTAAGTAATTAATCAAGTTGCAAAATTATAAATGCAGCAAATTATTAGGAAAAGAATGGAAACAAGTTTAAAAAATCTTTGGAAAAATGGACAAATATCAAAGTATATAATAGTACGCTTTTAAATTTTAATAAAATTACAGTATAAGGTACAGGAAACTAAATTTGTGTGACATACAATAAATGTAGTGTATGCACTCTGAACAAGTCTGGTCCTTTTGGATCTTTTAGGCATTACAGGAATAAATTAAAATGAATTTATGGAAATAAAACCATAACAGGAAACAAGCATCTTTAAGAAATGCACAACTTCATAATGTTTCCTTTTTACAGACTTAAGGTCTTCATGTTAAAACATAAATAGGCAAAGTTTATGCAATGTGTTTGAAGAACCCACACTGAATATTTCAGGACTCAATTATTCAGGATAATTGAAAAGACAAACCCCAGTGGTATATGCAATCAAATGAAAAAGAGAGAAATAAAGCAAATAAAATCTTCAATTTTGTTTTCTCGGTCTTTTTTCTTACACTCAGCTTTTAAGCCAGTAAATAATTACCCTTGAGAGGTTCTAACAATTAAAGAATAACATTGATTAATTAGGAAAGAAAGTGAAGAATACTAATCAATCCTAAAGACAGTTTTTCTTCTCCCACCTCAAACCTTTTCGTCACCCACAAACAATGTGTTTTCTATACTGTTCAGATTCTTTTAAAAAACATTCATATTCTTGTCCATTCACACAAAACTCTCTTGGTGAGCATTGTTTTGGGAGGAGTGGGTGGTAGGCAGGGGGCACAGGATGTTGAAAGAACAGATAGGATGTCAGGTGAAGATGGAATGCTGTGCCCTCTCTAACCAGCTGAAGACTCTGCATGATTGTTTTCTTACAAATAATACCTGTGGGTGTTGAAACAGTTAGGGGAATCTATCAAACATACCCTTTCACTTTGCTGTTGTAACTCTATAAAATTTATTCTCATTTCAAAAGAATCTCGGCAATAATACCTGTAGGTGGTTGAGTAATTTAGAGAAAATCTGTCAAACCTACTTCCACTGACTTTAGCAATAGAATTCTGTAATTACTTTCAAAGTTGTAAAATGCAATGATTAATTTTCAGTATATTCAGAAAGTTCTAAACTGAGCTTTTTCTCTTTTTTTAAATTTTAATGACTTTTAATAAGCTCAGTGGAAGAACTAACTCAAAGAGTAGATCTAATGCTCGTGCAGCATTTCATTTAACTCACAATAAGGAAAAAAAGTCAGTGCTGCAT
Organism: Grus americana; assembly: GCF_028858705.1. Taxonomy (NCBI): domain Eukaryota; kingdom Metazoa; phylum Chordata; class Aves; order Gruiformes; family Gruidae; genus Grus; species Grus americana. The sequence goes on from NC_072856.1 coordinate 8,352,677, forward strand.
TTAGGTAACAGATAGGACACTGCTCTGAGTATAGTCCCATCTTTGTATGGGAAGTTAGTCCACATTTACTGTCTCCTTATAGAACTCTAAAATGATACATCTGAAACTAATTTTGATTCAATCTTTTCTGTTTAAAACTACACGGGTTTACAGAATGTTTATGAACAATATAACTGAAGACCTCTTTTTCCTGCTCAACAGATATTTTTAATATTTCTTAATTCAGAATAATAGAACAAAATTGAAAACTCAAAAATTTATTGTAAGCCTAGTTATACTAGAAGAATCTCATAGTGCTCCCAGACTCAGGCACACATTCAAATCACTTTGTTTAACAACCTACACTCTGTCAACTGAGCCAAATGAGTGAACATTTATTCACTTTTTGTCCATGGCAAATGTGAGGTAATTTGACCTTTCACAATCCCTAAAGAGGGAAAGGTAGTCCAAGATGAACTGAAATAATCTCAGTATGCATAGAGACCAATAAAATACAGGAATTTAATAATTTGGCTGATAACTCCTTAGAACCTGGATGCAGATGATCAAGGTTATTTTATATGCCATCAGTCAAAGATAGTATAACTCAAGACTTTTGAGTCTATGAATTCTAAATGCTCAAAAAAGTCATTCATAGTTCTGTGCAGAGATGCATTTCTTTCAAATATTTACAGGCATCATTTTGTGGTAATCCAATTACAAGACTGGCAATAAAATGGAAAGCAACAAATTCCTTTTCCCATTCCCACCTGGTCATCACCAAAGAATCCATGTCCCGTTCGGATTCCCCTGATTATGCAGGAGGCACCGCAGCAGATCACATCTTCAAAAGGTGAACTGGTTTGTGGTCAGTGAGGCTTAATCAAATATGAGTGGCAAATGCATTGGACAAAGATGTTGGACCCTGCTATAATTAAAACTTCATTAGTCCCAAATGGTCGCTTAATTTCTAATTTGCAAAAGAATATCATTCCCCATCTGTGGTCTACATTTTGACTAATACGTAATTTTTTAGCATGAACCATATGTCTCTAGCAAACACACATGTTCAAACAGGGAGAAGGAAAAAATAATGGAAGTTCATGGTGAACAACAATCCAGAAATTACACTTTTAAAGTATTCATGTAACTCCTTCCCACAGTTTCTGCACTGTGCAGAAGAAATTCACAATTAAATGATGGTGGAAAAGTATGGGACATAGCCACCCTAGTTACAATTATTACAGTAATGCTTTGATACTCAAAAGAGAAACTGTTTATAAATTATGTACCAAAGTTGAAAGAAAACCAGAAGCAACATCATTCTTGCTGCTAATAAAAAGGAAAAGATTTAATCAGTCATTCTCTTAATAATCATGCTATATCTCTGTACCTAGTCACATTAACCTTTTCTACACAAAGAAGTTTTTAATTACCCAGTTCTCGATAATCTCAACCACTTCTTTTTAACTAAGTAAAGCATTGCTAGATTGCTGAACTTGACAAACCCATCCTTCATGCTTGCTACACAGACCTATTGGTCCCACATCTTGTGAAAATACATTTCAGAAGAATTTAGGATTTCCAATAAAAAAACTCTCTCTAGATCTAAATTAAGTTTTATTTATTTGAAATGCAATATGGCATATAGCGGAAACTCTTTATATGTTGTATCAATCAGGTGCCATCCATTTTAAAAGGAGAAAAAAAAACTATTTAACATACCAAAATAATTTTCTTACAGGATAAATAGCTCAGAGACAATTCCCCTGCAATGTATGTTTATGAAAAATCAGCAGGAGCCATTTATGGTCTCATAATACATAAATCAACTGAAAGAACACTTGGTCAGAATCTGAAACATCACAACATTAACTCACTGTGATTACAAAGCTTCCGTTATCCACTTCACAGGTGTCAAATAATTGTAACGTTATAATTTTTGTTAGGAGCTGGTAACAACTAAATCTATTTAAATGAGAATTGTTTCTTAGATGCATTTAAATGTTGGTTTAGAGGAAAAAAAAATCATGTTTTTACACATTGCCAAATGAAAAAGCAGAAAAATACTAAAAATTGTCTTACTTTTCCTGACCTAAACAATTTCGTGACAAGGCAAATGAACTATTCCATATAGATAGACATACATGCCACTAAGTGATGGAAATAAATAGGGCTTTGAAATATCAATGTTTATTTTTTCACTACAGCTCTTGCTTTCAGAATAATTACCTATGCACAAACTCTAGATGGCAACATTGCACTTACTGTATTACTAAAACAAAATGTCACACTAAGTCCCTACATATCCTCTTTATCAACATTTTATGTGCCACAGATCTATAGCCTCTTATTATAAGTGTAATGAAGCAGAAGTTATTGAAGCATTTTATTGATTGCTCAGATCACAAGTTTACTGTCATACTGAATTGGCACCTTACTTGCTGAAGCAAACTGCTGACACCTTTTTAAAAAAGTGACAACTACATCTATTTCATGACCAGAAATCCATTTTCATCTCTATCAAGACAAGAATGCAATTTTCACTTCATTTAACTGATGTTAGGCCTGCTCAAGGCATGACACTTAGAAAAAGACACAAGTTTAAGGTTCTTAAAATACTTCTGGTAACTAGAATGCAGCTCAGTTGTGGGAAAAATTTCAACCATCACTCAAATCTATAAACAATACAACATTCTAAGAATCACTTATCTGAACTATCAAGAGGGCAGTTTTCTCTTTCAATTTCAAAATTACTGAAACACTATTTTTATATTCTTTTAATAAGAAGGTATGCTGAAATATTACAGTTTTCATATGGAATCTTGCTCTACACAAAGTTCACTTTAACATGGGATTATTTCTTGAGTGGTCCCTACACAGGTCAAACAGACAAAAAATCTGGTTTTGTGCGACCTATGAAGAAGGAAATAAAGATACTTAACACCTCTTTGACAGTATGAGTCAATGTCATATAAAATTAGAAAAGCGGAAGTTGGAAGGAAGAGGAAACAAATATTTAAGTCTAAAAAAGGGGGGGTTACTGAACAGAGGCTGTTATATTGAAGTGATTTTAAGAATACACTTTAAAAAAACATAAAAACACAAATACAATATTGGGTTGAACTGGAAATCAACTTAAGCATTTGGGGAATTTCTTCCTTTTCTTCAAATAACAGCTACCAATTGTCAACTTTACCACAATATAATCTAATTTTCTGAAAAAAAGCATTATAAACAGGTACAATTTTCTTTGGTACAATTTTCTGATAACTGTGAACTAGGATGGATACAAAAATGATAGGAAAAACATATTGATTAAAAAACACTTGATAAAAGTGTATAATTTTGTTAGTTTCTCCCAGCCAAACCCCCTGCAAAATGTTTATGTCTAACAGCTAGTTTAGATTTTATTTTGGGGGGGGGGAAGGGGGAACAGTCATTAGAAATCTTACTAGACAATGAAATTACTGAAATCTGTGAAAACCAACTGAATAGTAATGACAGATATGTTTCTTATAAAGTAAGAAAGAAAAGTTATGGAGAAAAGCTTTTGTTTGTGTATGGCAGATGTATTCAACCTCCAATACTTGAGTCAGCAGTTTCAAGAGAACGACGCAAGAAAATAGAAGAAATATAGTCTTTCTTTTTTCTTTGTTCTGGTAGTTGCAATATTTCAGATTTCTTAAAGTCATTAATATTTTTATGGATCTGCATAGCAAAATGAGGAAAACCTTATGAATTATGATGTTCACGGATGTAGCTTAGAATAATAACAGTGAAGCTGGTGGATATACAGTTTTGAAATAGTACATTGAAGCTAGTGTTCCCATAGTCAAAATGGCAAATAGGGGAATCAGTCAATAATTTTATTCTCTCTTGTTTTCTTGTGGGTATTTTGCATACTAGCTCCATTACTTTAATGTAATGTAATTTGCTGTGGTTCAAATGATTAATTACTATTACTGTAAGTTCTGCTAGATCAAGCTAATGAACATTCAGCACAATTTCCTGTCACTTCTCATCCCAGCTCAGTCCCCTCATCCCCACATAAAACACACCTCCAGTAAAAATAAAAGCACACAGAATAGAACCATAGGACTGGCTATGTTTGTTAACTATCAATCACATTAAAAGTATCCTTTTAAGTAACACATGTTCAAAACCACTTAAATATACTTAAAGCAAGTTGTGATTCTCCAATGTTTATACACAGACATTTTCCATTATAAATCTTTACTGTGACAATGACGAGATAATTCTTCTATTTGCCTGTACATGTGCATTTTATATTATTTAGTAAAGGACAGATCAACAGCTTGAATAAAGCATAATTCTAAATAAAGAAAATGTTTAAAAACCATTAATATCATTTTAAAAGGTATTTGAGTCTTCTCTTTTGGCCTCTGTTTAGCTGTGCTAGGCCTGTGAATGACAGCTTCCCTGCTTGAAGCATACAGAAAGCACAGCCTTCCTCATTCACTGTCAGTACTATGGCCTTTTCACACGTTCCCTCCACAGCAGTGTTTGTCCCCAAACACTGGAACCCAGCACAATGGCATTCCTACTTCAACACCCCCACCAACAGCACCACTACATATGAAGAATGCTAATGAGATGGACATCCCCCATCTCTGAAAGTGTTAACTATATCCCATACTACCAGATATAATGTTATTTCTATTGTTATGTGTTGCATCTCAAAAGGAATTTCATTTTAGCAATGCTTCTTTCTAAAAACATTTTTAATGGAAGCTATAGTAACTTGACAAAAAGATTAAAAACCGTCTTACATGCACTCACCCAATTGCGTTCATTATATATATAATGAACTGATTTTAACCTTCAGATATATTTGTGGATCTCAGAAATTCCAACAGACACCAAAGCAGCATGTTTAAAATAGCAAGGCAAAAGGCTAACATATGAAATATGACTAGCAGAATAATTCTAACAGTACTGTTGTTTAAATCTTACTTTTTTGTTAGAAAACTGTATTTTACAGTCCCAGAATTCATGGCATTAAAATGTCAATATAAGCTTTGTCAAGAGTTTAGTGAAACTTATAGCTCATTATACAGATATGTAATTGCAATTAGAAAGAGTTTAAGGGGAAAAAAATAGAAGGCTTTTGTACTATAGTGTTTATACACATATATTTTCTTTCTTTCTCTTTTATTTAGAGAAAAGCACAAACAGGTTCAAGTACTCTCTCAGTTTTACCTGGTTTACTTCACCTATGTTATTCTCAAGGAATACTATTTGAAGAATATGGATTATCCTCTTCAGAAGGATACAAAGACTACAGCAAAGAGGTGGTAGCTCCTCACTGTTTTCTTCCGCTGGGGCAAGAAGCAACAGAGTGATGATTATAAAGACGACACTGTGCAACCAGTGCACAGTGTGGACCAGAAACTATGTATCATTTTAATTCAATACATGCATTTTAAACTGAAGTCCAGATGGATTTTAATAGAAGTACAAGTATCAGCATATTATTAGTTGTATGTGCTATTTGATTTCAATGGACAGACTATAGTGTCTTAGCAGAGTAATACCGAATCAAAGAATTTCCCTTTTTTTTTTTTTACTTCTATTCCCTTTTTATTTAAATGAAAAGACAAAGTAAATACAAATAATTCAAGTGTCAAAATAACACTGAGATAAATAGAAATCAAGAAAATATATTTAATGTTGTCAAGTAAGGGCTAGATGTTATATCGGTATGAATACTGTATGCAGTCATCATAGCATTATGTTGTCAGGCCTTAGCACAACAGGACAAAGTGTTGGTATTTTGCTTTAATGTCCTGGTTCTTTATTAGCGTGCTTCCTAATCTTATATCTCTATCATATCACAATGTGCTCTTTACAAAACAAACTTGGTTTAGTTATTTAGAAAAAAAAAGGTCAACATCAGTAAAATACAGTAAGATTATAGTAAGAAGTATTGTTATACCTACAGTGTAACATAACCTACAGTTATTATAATTATTTCATTCATGTTCAGTGCTAACACAAGTTCAGTTAGAAAATGCTTGGAAAAATTAACAGACACTTTAAGCTGAATTATATGTCGTATCTTATCTTTGAAGTAATATAATTCAAAATAACACGAGCTTTCAGCGCATTAACTGCACAAAACATTTAACATCCTTGTGCTGTAAAATTTTCATTTTAGCACTTAAACCAGTTTGAAATGTTTATTAAAATATTTTAATAGTAAGTTTTTTGTAGACAATTAACTGTCATAGCTGTACTGACATTTATCCTTGTAATATGGGCTCTTAAAAGTTAAAAATGTCCAAGATGGTTATACTGACAATATGTCTATATGCAAGCCTTTCATTATAAAGAGCCATTTGTCTTCAGAAGCGATTTCAAATCTACTAAAATTATTATCTTTTCCTTGTCATTTACAATTTCCAACTGAACACTGCTGATAATCACCAGAGGAATGATTAACGTAAGTTAATTCACTGAAATGTCTTTATATGTTCTTTACAGAGAAGAGCAAAGAGTGCCAATAAATGACTTGCATATGAATTTTTATTTAGAAACTCCATTGTCTGTTTTGTTCTACTAATTACCATTATACTTGCTAAATACTTGCATGCATTTTATATATGGAATTTTTTCTTTTTTAAGAGAGTAAATATTATATGTTAAGGCACTGGAAAGTAATAGATTTAATTTCTGTAGCTTTTGTGAGAGGCAGCATTGTCTTAAAAGTGAAGAATTACCAGCAAAAAGTGTAACGATATTTCTCACTTTTTAATATATCACTATACATTTTGAAACAACTTTTCTTTTTTTTTCCTTTTCTGCTTGTTTCTCCCTCACACATGCTCTCTCGCTTTTGTTTTTGTTTTTGTTTGATTTCTTCTTGCTGACCACTATTAGCTCTAGACAGGAATAGTCTCTTCCGAAGTCAATTCTCATTTCTCTGTATGGATCTGACAGCAGGAGGTGCTGTATAAACACTGTGACTGACACTTGGCTTGCACCTCTCCTCCCCCTTCCTCCATAGCCTGGTAGCTTGATCTATCTGACGCAGTCGTTCTTAACGCGGGGGCCTGAGATCATTTTTAAATCTGAGGTTCCTACCCAGTTGTTTAATTTCTATAGCACACTTTTCCTGGAAAATCTATATGTCTACTATTTTTATAAAGTACTCAATCCTTAAAAATATGCACATTCTCACACACACATAAATGAACTTCAGTAACGATGCTGAACAAGATCACTATTTTTTTAACATATTTCCTAAAATTAAACACCTGATTAATAACAAAAAAATCATCTTATTGCTCTCAAACTATCAAACAGTATATTCAGTATCTGTTTTCTACTATTTTTTTCAAATTAAAATGCATGTCTAGTGTATTTATTTAATGGTATATGTATAGTAATTAAAATATTGAGGTTTTAAAATATTATACATTTATTTAATTTTTCATAATGCAACACCAGTTATACTTAGAAGTGTTTTATTTATTTGTTAAAAAAATGTTTCAACTAAATACTTATTTAAATTAGTTTTATTGGAAGAGCTATGAGACCATTAAAAACTGCATGTGCAGAACAAGCAATGAAACATGATTGCTTTAGAGAGTTTCCACAGAAGGAACATCACAGCTAGGCACAGTATGCAGCAAGAAAAGATGAGACATATGACATCCCACACCAAAAGAGAGACACAATTAACTCCTTTATTGTTGGCTTTGCAATTATAGGAGAAGCATTTCATTTTCCTAACAGGCACTGCAGCTTCTGCAATATATGTCACACTTCTTTATGACACAGTGCCAGTCATTGGTTTTATACAATTAGTACATTTGAAAATGAAAACAAAAAAGCAGACTTTTAAAGAGTGGGACAACTCACCTGTTTGCAACAGTTTGCAGACTGTAATCGTTGGTGCAGGGCCAATTGAACTCCTTGGATATAAATCTTTGCTCCTGAGAGGCTGAAACCTTCTCTCTTAAAGACCCAAACAGGTCCACACAAAAGGTGTGATGGAATTTTGCAGGCATCTGTCAAGCAGAGGAGCTATGCAAAGAAAAGAAGAAAAAGGAAAAAAAAAAGAAAATGCATTCTTTTGACCCAACTGAAATATACAGCCTCTAACGCAGCCTCAGCATCAGAACTAACTCTTAATATCTATTATTTATATCTGACCTGGGTTAAGTCTTGGAAAAGCAACTCCTGCATTTCTAGTGGCCACCATGAAGGACGTATTTATATTGAGACACCCCCCATGAAAGACTCATAAGCTTCGTGAGCACACCTGAATAGTTCTGAAGTGTGCCTAACTAGCTGCACAGAGTGTCATGGTGTGCACTGATTGCCTTATCTTCTCATTTATCACAGATGAGTTGGAACCAACCTTGCTGAAATCTACTTGCATTGTCCTGATAAAATTGCAAGATCCATGTTGTTTCTGTATACAGTTTCCTGTTGAGGAGCTTACATATACCTACCATATTAGAAATGGTAACATTCATAAAATATAATCACCACTCTCATAAGCCATTTTATTATAACCTCCTCATTGCCACTACTCAAAAAACAACTTCTAACAAATAAAAATGCTCAGTGTAGCTGTTTAATAACAAGGAAAGGTCAAATGAAAAGATAGATAAAATTGATTAATGATGATGGTCTCAACAAGATCTTTTTCTTGCTCTTCCTAGATTTCGAATCACTGTAAAGGTTGCAAGCATTCTCTCGAAGGGACCTACGTCAATATGTGTGACAAATAAGGAATGATGATTTTGGCTTCAGGCATTACTCAGATGCACGTGCTTTGCAGATATTTTTGTGTAACGCATACGTGGGCCTTTCTTATAGGACAAAATAAAATAGCAGCAAGTAGCATTTCACGCTTTTACCTGCTGTTGGAGAAGGGAAGGGAAGGGAAGGGAAGGGAAGGGAAGGGAAGGGAAGGGAAGGGAAGGGAAGGGAAGGGAAGGGAAGGGAAGGGAAGGGAAGGGAAGGGAAGGGAAGGGAAGGGAAGGGAAGGGAACCACCAAAATATATTTTTACTAGTAATATACAAGAAAATACAAAAAAACCCCAATAAATCATATAAAGCATATTTGTGAACTATGCAAATAAAATTATATACATAATTTTCCCATCTAGTCAATCTATGATCATAAAGATTCATATCTGCCATATAGATATAAATGGTGGATTTCCTAGGTACATAACTACGATCAAAGAACTACAGGTTTTGTCAGAGAAAATACCTGTGGATGAATTATACTTTACATATTTTATTAAGAATAGGAGACAAACATTCCATTCAGATGTGGCAAATATTTAGCCTCAATAGCTATTCACTCAGCTGTGAGAACAGAGTCTGAACTAAGACCTTAGTTAAGAAACTTTCAAATGTGAGTTCTTTTATAACTGGCGACATTTGGACAAATACAGAAGGAATATATCATACAGTTAAATCCATCTTCAAAGATAAACATGCAACAGACTGTACTTTGCCTCTGCTAAAGTCAGTGTATTTTATGAATTATTTAAGCACACAGTTAAGCAAAACTGTGTGTTCATTTTTGTGAAAGGCATTACTTTTTTAAAAAATCATGTTAAAATCCAAGTCTTCTGACTTCCACAATTTTGTGATATAATCTTATCATCCGGTCAGTAGTTTCATGTATTCTCACATAAATAGTCCTGAGAGCTTCCATATGGTATGCTTACTTCTCCAGCAAATATCCTTGCACCTACTTCCATCCTGCATACTTTGCATAAAATGCCTTTTCTGAATTAGTTGGCAAAGCCATTAAAATTCAGTTACTTAGACTCCATTGAAGTTGCAATGTTGCTGTGGTATTTACTGGACTGTACAATCTCAGTTCAGCCAAATAACACAAATACAAGAATAAATAAAAGCACCACAAAAGTTCTGTTTCAATCTAAAGGATATCTACATGGTTAACAAAATCCATTTAGGTAATCTCTTGAATGAAAACCTATCACATGTTTCTTCCCAAGTAATTTAGAATTGTCTGTAAGTCTCACATGTACTGTCTCTTTGTTACAGAAGTGGAAAATGGTATGCAGAAGCTTGTATAAATGACAAGTGGGGAGAGAAGCAACATAAGATGATCTGTGGAAAGATGCATACATGGGTTCAATGCTCTGCTGGGACTTAAGGAAAGAAAATGAGCTGAAAGCCTGTCCATACTTAAGTTTATGATAAAAATCCCATTTATCTAAAGGGAGACCAGACTCCACAAAATAAGGCTGATGGGGATTCACTGAACAAGGTTAATAGGCATATTCATCTACTCTTACTGATTATCCTGAAAAATAATACTGCAAAACTTTTTCAAAATATGGCATCAAAGTAAAGACTCCAAACCCGAATGCATACTATATAGCATTAAATACTTGCTTTTAAAACCCTATTGGTCAGGATATGGCCATGCAATTGAACATGAGCAAAAATGATTTCAAGATGACAATCAGTGAATTAATAAATTTACAGACTATTCTAATAAAGTGTTCACTCCTTAATATTGGCATCAGACATAAAATTAAGAAGATTAGATGAGATAATGAATGAGGACTGATCAGGAGCACTGGCGGGAGTGAATTTACTTCAGGACTAAGTAGGCAGCATCAGAATTAAATCTATGTTTCATGTTACGTGATGAGGAGTGGTTATAGTCACACTGAGTTCAAATGAAATAAAAGGATGCAAATCTGATCCCAGTGAAGTCTCTGGAAGTTTTACAAACAACTTAAGTGAATAAGGTTTTTTACTCAGTGCTTTTAACTTAGTTACCTTCGTTAACTTAGTTAACTTAGTAAGAAAAAGATTACAAACAGAAATGAAGATAAACACAAGTAGTGCTGCGTTCTGAGTGTGCAAGCAGACTGAAACACAGCTGTGAGAAAATGTGTGTATACTGGAATTGGATGTTACATTTGAACACTAATTATAATAGTACTCAATATTTTACCAAAAATAATTTTAACACCAGTATAATGTGGCTGTGGTGATTCACCTTCTTTGAAGGTAGTGACCTTCAGAAGTAGAGAGGGGAGAGTTCCAGGACCTGCTGGGATAGCTTGGAAGTGAAAAGATCCACAGTGTCACCTCTTTCAGACATGCCTAAAACCCAAATTAGTCAGTCACAGTGAGTATCAGACTCAAATAATTGCCTGTTAGCAATCATCATTTCCATAAACATCAGCTGATTCTATCCATAACAGTATTTGCTCTATTCCACACTTAACCTTTTGTTTCCAGATTTATAGTCACTGAAGTACAAAACCATGTGTCCCTAGAAAGGGAAAGGAATAAAGATAGAACAGCAAGGCAGTCATTTCAGAAGATTATACTTTTACTGAAATATTCCAAAAGTTTATTGCTCTCAGTATCTGGTTGGTGATTCCAGAAGATATCCTTAGCACTCTAGATAAAAAATTCACTGTTGCTCAAAAATTATTCCTAGTTTAGGAATGTATATGTTGTTCTCATTCGGAACTGATATAGGTATGCAAGAATAATAATTTTCAATGAACGGCTAGCTACTTCCAGACTTCTGGCTATTTTGGTGACTTACCTAAAACAAAGAATGTATGAGTCTGAAGGAATATCCTTTAGAAAACTAAGAGTATCACTGAGTCCATAAAATGTCTCCCAACTCCACTAGAGTGCTTTGATAACATGATTTTATACAGACCAGCATCTACAAAGCAAGGTGAAAAGAATCTATAGGCAAAATTTCCCAAAGATTTTACAAGTCTATTGTCAAGTGTTGCATTGTCCCTTCAACATTATAGCTGATCAAACATTACAAACATTGAACTATGAAGCAGGACTATGAAGGTCAATAACAGTGTGTTAACCATAGCAAAAGAAGGCAAAGGCTAACCCTTGGAAAGAAAGTGCATGAGCTAACTACTAAGGTCTAGGAACAACTCATCATGATGTATGTCTCTCAGGAGGTTAGAGATTTTATTGTGAGGTACACATGGAATTCCTGAGAGGGAGTGATGACAAATGAGTCCTTGCTCAGAAAATGAAATAAATTTTAAAGGACGGAAACTTCCCGTCAAGGGAACATATTTTAAATTATAGACAAAATCCCTTTTCTTTATAGTTTTTATGCAGAATTTAAAATATTGCATTAGAACCCATCTGCATTTTTTCTTTTTTGATTGAGTAAATTTTCTCATTGCAGCAGTCTTAGCTGCTAGATATTCAGCCATGGATAAAAGGAGAGTACTCAATGATCCTTCCTCCTCAGCTAAGATGAACAGTGTAAATATACCTTTATTGCTTTTATTCTCTCCCTCATTGATTTTTTTTTTTTTACTGTATATCACATGACAAACATTGAATTTCCTTGAAGGAAATAATTGTTTTACAGTGTAATTTTACACTCCTCTGAAGAACAGAAATAAGAAATTTTCCCTAAAACAAAACCCAGAGATTTTAAATTGATGGAGATAATGGCATGAAGCCACTGTGGCAAACAGGAGAGAAAAATCTGCTTTTTTCTTTGTCTTGTCTTGAAACTTGCTGAAAATGGTAAGAGTGCAGTGTTGATCAAATGGAACGACAGAAAGCATGAAAGCCAAAGACCAGTAGGATATCCACAAAAAGTAAGCAGAACATTTGTAAAGGAATGGGAAAATCACCCTCTGGCAATTTGCAGTCATCACAAGAGGACTGGAAAAAAACCCCAAAACCCAAAAAACCAAATCCCCCAAAATTCAGTTTGTTAACTTTTTTCTTTCTTAAACTCATTCCATTATTGGAGCATAAACATTAGTATTATGCTGAGTTCTCTTCCACATCAATTTATCCTAGTAAATAACCTACATAACAGTAAAATTATTTTTTTAATAAGTAATAGTATCAGAATAACAGGAAAGAATTCATTAACTTTCTTTCTGCTATGGGAAAAAAAATATCTTTCAAGATGATCAAAATACTAGAAATTCTTTTTACGCTTCCTCAGGACAAGGCTTTTCCTGAAGGTACTTTCAATATGTACCGTACACTGTATACATATTACACAGAGGGCATGAGATTGTGCTAGCATGCACTGTACTTCACTGTTTCTTATTTCTAGCAAACACCACGCAACTCTCTGTCCAGGGTAACTGGCATATACTAACCAAAACTGTGATTTATATAGGGAAACTGAATGATGGGGAACATGCAGTTTCCTATGTTGTTCAAATTATGTCAGTGTGTTTTTACTCAAACAAAAACTAATCTAACAGCTGCTGCGTACTTTTGTTTACATGGTATATGTCAAATCGTATTGTCCCCAAGGTACTTATGAGAGATGCTTTAGCAGTCATTTTCTTAAATACTGATGCCTATCCGAATTTGGATTTTTCCACCATTGAACAGAATGACAAGCACACGATTGCTGTACTTAAAGCAATCTTTCACAGCTGCTTTGCTTTTTCAGTGATCCCATTAAATTGACGGCATATGCCTGTGGGGTCTACAATGTTACAATACTGCTGAACAAGATGTTGATTGTACAATACAAATTTGTACAATAGAACTTGGCTTTATTGTGGGAACCATTTTCCAGGTCATCCTTCCATTTACTTTTAACCTGAGCAAAATTTAATTTAAAAACTTATCTATCTCTGTGACCTTTACTGAACACCTGGTTATATTAATTGTTTAGAAGTGCAAACTCTAACACTCAGTGGTTAGTAGGCATGAAAACCTATGAAGTCTCCTCAGTTCCTAAAATGAGCATGAGTCATGTCTTTTCTTGAACTGAACGAAGTAGCTGTGCATTAAATATGCTGGCACATCTTCTGCTTGAGCAAGTGGACCGAAATGGTGTGAATTGTTAATGCCTTGCTGCTTTGGTTCACGGCTTGTGATTGATCATTTGTAACTATATCTACTCCTTGTTCCATGAAATCAAGTATGGAGTAATGGGTTCATCAGATTTTTGGGTTAAATTGAGAGTGAAGAGGTACTGTGTGTGGAAATAAGAGTTGCCATGTTCGGGGCTGGCCTTGTAACAGCATGGAATCTAAAGGCGATATTCAAAACCACTTCACTCATCATACGCTTACTGATTCTGAATAGGGTCCATTTGCAGGGGACATTTGGTAGTTTTCCAATACACTTTATGCCTCTTTCTCCACTTCTACCACCCTGCACATTTTTTTTTTTAAACCAGTATAGCTTATAACAGGTCAGCACAGAAAATTAATAGATTTAAATAACTTGCTGTGTAAAAGCAAAATTAGCCTCAGACTGAAATGACTGTCCTCCTACTAATTAATATTACCTAAAGTCATTTGCATGACTCAGGCTATAAAGAACTCAGCAAAGTTTTACTCATTATTCAGAATTATAATCTCATATTTTGTAGAAAATTAGTTTTCCAGGTAGAAAGAAAGAGTTACAATAGCCTTAATTTTACTCCTCAGTCCATTCATGTGCAGGAATGACACATATTTCCAGACACCACAACACGGCTTGTGACTTTGCAAACAGCAGTGTGTGGGACCACAGAAAATACAAGCCAACAGCAACCAGAAGTGACAACTTGCGATGGCCTGCAGGAGAGTAATCACATTACTCTATCTCCACAGAACAAGAAAGGTAATGTATGTCAGTATCAAACCTGCTGCAATGCTCACAATGTTCTGTTTGTGTGACAGAAGCCTCACTATACTTACTGTGCTCCTCTGGTTAAATTTCACCAATTCAAAATAAAACATACCCACTTGTTTCCATTGTTTTAAAAAAATGTACAGAAGCTATTTAATTACATGTGACTGTTTAACTTGGAATGAATTAATCACTCGAGTCACATGAAACTAACCACCAGGTTTTCCATCTGCTCATGTGCTGAAGTTCAAAGGCAAAACTAAAATCTGGACAAATTTAAAACCAAAAGAGAAATACAGAGTAATAATTGACTACTATTGCTCCTCATTTAGGAGTAAAGAATGAAGTGGAAGGCAATGAAATGGAAGGGAAGTGGAAAGGAGTGTACTGCCTGTATACATCTGTGTATATGTGTGATGATTATAAACATGCTAAGACAAGAAAAGAGATACCTCAGTTTAGTTCAATTTCATCTGATCTAGGTCATATAAGATTTTAAATCTCTCTTCTTTGTTTAATATTTATCCTGATGAATGTAAGTATAGTGCAAGTCTACAGAAATCTAGTCGATGCACAAGTTTTGTCATTAAGAGTTTTTGGGAGGCTTCAATCCATGCAACATTGGAGAAATAGAGGAAGCAATCATGAATGAAGAAGCTGCTTTTTTCAGAACTCATTTTGAAAGTTTTCTATATTTTTCCATCTTTTCTCCTCCTGTCTTTATGTTAGCACTAGAGAAACCTTGCTGACGTGAAGTTTCTACATTTAAGTATTTAATCAGGCTCTTTTTGAACTAGTTGGACTTATGATGGCTTTGTTGGTTTATAATTGTTGTTGGGAAGCTTTCCCACACTTGCATAAGGAGCTGTGCCACCATTTGGAAGACATTTATCAAGCCTATGGAAGTCTTTTATAAAAAATCAATAATTTTCCTGGGTATTTCCTTTTTTTAATTGTGACTAACTTGCAGATGCTTATCTCCATTTTCAAAACATTCAGTGCTGAAGCAGTTACAGAAACCTGTCCAGATGAAATTGCAGCAACCAGCCAATGAAAGGCCAAGAAGACTTTCTCAGCCACAGTATGCTTAGAATTCTTTAAAATAGTTCATTCTGATGCATTTCTGCAGTCCACCTGGTCAGTTCACAGGATCACAGAATGGTTGAGGTTGGAAGGGACCTCTGGAGTTTACCTAGTCCAGCTCCCTGCTCAAAGAAGGGTCAAGCTAGAGCAGATTGCTCAAGATTTTCTCCAGTGGTATTCTGAATATCCCTAAGCATGAGACTCCATAACATCACTGGGCAAACTGTTCAGGGTCTGACCGCCCTCACAGTAATTTTTTCTGTCTTATGCTTAAGTGGAATTTCCTGCACTTCAGTTTGTGCCCACTGCTTCTTACCCATTCATCAAATACTACTGAGAAGAATCAGAACCCATCTTCTTTACTCTCCCCGCCCCAGCCTGTACTGGATTATATTACTATTGGATTATAGCTCTCCAGCTGCAGGACTTAGCATTTCCCTTTAACGAACTTTATGGGATTCCTGTCTGCCTATTTATAAATTCTTCCTCCAGCAGTTTTTCTAACCTTCAAAAGTTATTTAAGACTTATAAGAAGAAGAAAAGGAACAATATATATTGCCTAATTCAATAAGTATATAACATATGTAGACGGTAGAGAAAGGTCCTGGAGAAAATTAGAGTTGACCTTCATAACTATGACCTTGTAAATATGAATTTCATTCAGGCAAAAGGCTCACTCCTAAAGAACTACACTTTAAAAAAATACTACCTGTGAAGGATATATTCAGATTTCATAGCAAGCAACTCCAGATCATAGAATCACAGAATCATAGAATGGTTTAGGTTAGAAGGGACCTTAAAGATCATCTAGTTCCAACCCCCCTGCCATGGATATTTCTCAGAAAAATTATTACTTAAAAACCAAAGGTGTTCTTCTTCATTCAGCCAGATATACATACTGCCAGACAGGAGAAGGAGGAAAAATTGATCTCATGTCAGTTTTTTGCACTCTAATTTACCAAGTCAAGTAAAGACGCTTTATATTGGAATTTAATGCTGTTTCAGTGCTCTGTTGGTTACAACCCATGGTGTCAGCAGCTACACATTTGACAGACCAATTCAAACATCTTTTTTATTTTCCCTGCTCATACTGTGCTTTCTACACTAAAGAGAATAAGGTATGTACAGGGGGCTACATCCTGTGCTTTCCGATGGAGTTTTAGAACTTCACACCGGTGAGTAGAAGTGAGCACTGAGCATTTAGTTTAAGTATCACATTTTCATGTAAAATGCATAGTCCTTCTATTATTATATATTGTGTATACATTAATACATTGTACATACAACATATCAGTAGACATTTACTATAATAATAATATTCTGTATATAAAAATATACAGTTTATACTATAGTATATTACATTGTATTATATTACATATATTATTATAAAGTTGTCTGAATAGACCAATTAATTAGCTGCATCTGTTGATGCCAATTCTTACTGGTCTGACAAATCAATGAATCTACTCCCTTAAGAATAGGCAATAGAGGTATAAAAGGGGAAAAATACTATGGACCACACAGTGCCTGATATAAGTATAGAGCAAATTTTTATATCTCTGTGGGAAAAGTAATGATACAAACTCCACAGAGATGTGCTTCTAAATTCAGAATTATGATCCTAGCTAGGTTAAGAATAAAAACACTTCTCTAGCTATGGGATCAACGCCAGTTTACTTTTCCTGGATCTGTCAAAAAAGATGTGTCTACTAAATTCCATATCTGAGGATAGAAACATTAGGCTGAATCTGAAGTTAAATTTTAGGATGAGGTACAGAAAAGAAATATCTGGGTTGATTCTTAGACAGGTCATGTAATTGCTATCAAAGATACTTTTGTCACAGCACAGGATTTCACAGTGAAGGCAGGGTTGAGTGTTTTTCATCATGACTGAGTTCTATTTCAATGCTGGTTTTGAAGGACATATTTTAGTAGTAACATGCTTGTATACAAATGCTGCAAGTGCAGTTATATAGCCTGTGATTAAAGAAAATGAGGCACACAAAGGCTTAATCCGTATCTTCCTATCCAATGTGCCACTGATGTCATCAGTACCATAAATGGAAAATGCCACCAGAGATAAATAGTTCCATCACGTGGAGTATGCACACTCTGAATATATCAGTGGGTTCTTTTTTCAACAATACTGACTGGGCATACGTCCAGTTTCTCCTCAGACAGTTTTGGGGAATATTTAGCTGAGGCTATTACGCTCATCCTATTACAACTATTTTCATAAGCATTCTCCATATTTTTTTTAATAATTGAGAATATTTTTTTTAATGTCTTTGATCTGAAAGTAGCTGTAAACTTTGAAATAACAAGAAAATGCTCATAATAAAGACAGTCTTCACTCTTCCTAAAATGGGACCAGGGAATGCTATCTGGCTGGTGAGGAGAGTCAAAACCACCTGAAAACTCTACTTCTAGCTGGGATGAAATCTTATCTGCTTTTCTGAAAGTGGTTAGGACTAGAAGAGAAATAATCAGACTACTTACATAGACATTTGTTGAGGCGCACAACCCAAAGAATTTAAGATTCCTTTCACTGATTTACAAATGCTACATCTTCCTTGTATACTCCTCCCATCATAGGAGGATTATTTATAGACACAGGCACCCCTAAAGTCTGAAGCTCTTGAGCTCATTTATTTAAAACCTTGTACTAAAAATCTTTGGTCTGAATAACAGAGATATTCAGGATAAGGAAAAAAGTCATAGGGTTATATACTTAAATGCCTAATTAAATTTATAGTACAAAGATATAGCTATTTGTTAGAAAATAGCCCTGAAGGAAAGCTCAAAGAAATAATTCTTAGCCTTCTTCAACAGTTGGAATGATGTCTTATTTACAGACCATATACAAGGGTAGAAGAGATAAACTGTGTGTGTCATCCCATTGCAACTGTAAGAAAAAGCTCAGACTGAACAAGTATCTGCAGAAAACAAGGCATGCAATCACTGAAAAAAGGATGAAAAATTATGCAAATATTAAAATGCTAGAATTACATAAAAACAATAGCTTTATTCAAGAGCTTATTTACTGAGTATTTGCCATTTTTTTGTTCCATTTAAGGGCACCAAACTACACAAAGGATTAAAAAAATAAGTCCAGGTTCACTTTTCAGTTTTAAGTCCTCAATTTAATAAACAGAAAGCCTGTCCTACAAATCCTACTTACCACTTATGATATTGCCAATTTTTTTCTCCACATATGTTGCATTAGTTTCTCAATGGAGAAGTAACATTCATCCTCAGTGTGCAATCATCTCAAAACTTTAAAAAAAGAAAGGTGTTACTGCAAATAATTAAGACCTAGTTCTTTAAAAAAATGTGCTAAGAAAAACAAAAAAGCCCCACCATGATATGAATATGCTCTAAACAGTTACAAAGTAAATATTTACCACTTAGAAAACAAATGCCTTTGCAGTGTAGTCTATACCCCACATAAAATGCAGAATGTACAGCCGTTGATCCTCTGATTTCCAGTAATGACTTACTCATTGGCAAGTCCAGCATTCTATATATGCAAATTTATTAGAAATGCAAGAAATCAAGCATTCCAAGTTATCCTTGGGAAAAAATGTAATTGCAGGTAGGACAAAATGTTATGTGCTTTTTACCAACTGAAATAGCATGAAATGAAAAAGAAAAATTTAGATGTTTGTGAAAAATGGATCTACTTCTATCAGATGCTGTACACATACATGTAACAGGAAGCTCTACTTCCAAGACTTTATAGACAAAGTAAGATACAGAAATAAAATTGTTATCAATTCTAATTAGTTTAGCCACACAAAAAGATGCATACACTGTGCAAAATTTTTAACGTGTGTTTATAGACCATATATGCTCATGGTAGAAAAACAATATAATGTACCAGTGTCTTAAAAGTGACTCAGTGATTTCAGCAAAAGACTCCTTGGCAATAGAAAGTGTATGGCCTACTAGCACACAGTTGAGTTACACTGGCTGCTGCTGAAGAGAAAGAAGAGCTTGATTTTCCCTGCTACACCTTTATGCTAATTGTATATTTGGACTAAAGCATGCAGGCTTTCACTGCTTTGAATAAAAAGATATGCTAAACTCTAGAAATGTCACAATTGCTTAATTTAACCCCTGATCCCATTAAACACACAAATACATGTTTTTGTATTATTTTAAATGTTTAATTCTAAATAATTTTTTATTCTGCTAGCAAAGATAGAAGCTCTCCTTTAGAAACATTTAGAACAACACATCCCAAACATAATAATGTTTCAGCTTGTTGTATACTGTCACAATAGGGGATATCACAAGCCATTTCTTGTGTCCATAGTGAAATTCTAAATTATGCTTATTGTCCACGTCCACATTGTTCTGATTTTTCCTAGTCACACACTACAGCTATTGTCTTAGAGAGGATCCTCCCACTATTCTGATTTTATGCTGAAACAGGTTTTCAGATTGAATAACATAAAGTCATATATCTCAATCAATTTAAAACATGTATTTCTTGATAGCATCCTTTTAAGTACTATTTTCTTGCTACACATACTTCAAAATAATTGGTTACTGAATATTTAGCTTACCTTTCTCTAGTTTGTACAGAAATCACAATACTTGAGAATATATACAATAGCTGTTTTTATACTGTGCAATACTATTCAGTGAATGCAAATTTTATGAAAGAGGTGAATCATCACTAAAGGAGTTGTGTGATTAAAGCAGAAACTGTCACTGAAATGATGCTAGTGAAATTACCTGTCATTCTCTGGAAGAAAGTCTAAGATAGATAGCACACAAGTTACTTTTTGATGACAGAAATGGCAATACTTTGACCAGGAGAAATTCATTGTTCATGGAACTGTTGAAAAGAAAAGGCAAGAGGAAAATATTAATGACATTATTCACCCATCATGCCTATTTCAGGTCAGTCAGGTGAATATCCTAAGCTGTCTTTTTCAAGGCGCTCATAGAGAAAACAGAGCCAAAGTCTGAAGAAAACTTTTATCAGTCTCGTAAATTTAAAAAGGAATGTGTCCCATTTTAAATATCCCACATTCAACTGCAATAACACATGTTCTGGTGTGAAAAACACATCTCCTACCAGAGAGAAAACACATCTACTTCAACAGAATCCATATTCCAAAACTGACACTGCGCACCAAACTTAGGAGAGAAGTTGCCTCTCCAAAGAAATACAATTTAAAATAAGAGAAAATCAGTAACGTCAATAAAGTTTTGTGTTTCCTCGGTGGTTTTTTTAAAACTCTTTTTCACTTTCAATTGTAATTACAGTAGCTTCAATGCTGTTACAACACACACAAACATGGAACTCATTTGAAGGTGCTGCATACCACTTAGGATTGCTAAAATACAACATATTTCCCCGTGCCCCCTTTGCCCATTTTTGTGCATATTTGCCATATTTGGGCTCAAATGCCATATTTCTAGCCCAGTTCTATCCTAACTCACAACACTTTTTCTGGCAAAAGAGAAGATGGGAAAATGTGCAAATATATTACAATTTCTTACAATGGGGTAAAGGTCCTCCAATAGTTGTAGTTTCTGATTCTTTAAAACTCAGATTCCTTAGCTTTCTAGGCAGTTGCCTAACTGAAAATACCCATCTCAAATAGATTTGGGAGAACCAAGTTCAAGTTTAATCAGAACCAAACAGAACGTAGACCTGTACTCGGGTCTCCTCTATCAAATTTTAGCCTCAGATCTCTGTCTTAAAAATGTTTGGAAAGATCTTAGCTCAGTAAGATTATTTTATACATTTTATAAACTTCAGCAGGACAGAAAAACTGTTTCATACTTTCATTTTCAAATGCAAAACAAATAGAAAAAGAAATCACTATTTATCTTGTCTCTTCTGTCAAATTTTCTAAACATACTTATCATTCTTTCCAATTTTAATTGCATAAGGGTAGAAATTTTCAGCATGAAAAAAATACTTTCTTCAATGAATTATGAATCCTGTTTGATATACATCAGTATATAAATTTCTGTATGGAGATGGGCAGTTCTTCCATCAGAAGCCTGTACAGGTGACTAAATGGAGATGGGAAGACTGTGAAGATTGTACGGTCTGGCAAATCTGCCTTTCTGAGAATTGAAACAGGGACAGCAATTATTCAGTGTGTCCTTTTTTCTCATTCAGTGATACAGATCTAGCATAACTGAAGTGAGAATGTTATCACTTTTGTCAGGGATTCAGAACAAAAAGAATCAAATATCCTTCAGCTGTGCTTCACACCTTCCTGCCAAGATACCAACAGTATTTGGTGAATTCACATCACTCTTTGCATAGCTGGTCCACTTTTTCATTAATAGGCAAAAGTCTGAAAAGAAATGGTTACTTACTACTGAGAAACAAACACACTTTTCATACAGTAGCAACAATCTGCTGAGCATTTTGCTTATTATACTTAGAAAAAACCCCGCATATATTTTTTTTTTTTAAATCATGCTACGTGAACAAAGCTGCAAATGGGAGGAATAATGTCCCATTCGAATAATAAATAAAATTTCTATTCAAGGAAAAGGAAAACGCTCTGTTTCTGATATATTCTTTGTGATTTCACTACCCCATGACTGGGGTTGTCCAAGATGAGGGCAGTATGCTCAGAAATTATCAACATATGCACCATATGTACCATATGCTGCCTTTATTCTTCCACTTTTCTTTAGACATCCACTCAAAGACAGGATCTTGGACTAGATGAAAGTCCAGTCTGATGCAGTATTGCAGTTTTTACAATAATTTGTTTTCGCTTTCAATTTATAAGCAAGAAATATGTTTTGTTTTTAAATCACTAGACTGGATGAAATACCATTTTGAAGATTTTAAAATATTTTTATTTTATACTTACTGTTGCATTAATACCTAAGACACTGATATTCAATCTATTTTAAATGCATTGACCTTTATACATTCATCTTTCAGTAGAGGATCAGACACTCGTATAAAATTCAAATATGAATTGCATATAAACATACAACTTCTTTTCCTTTGACCTTAGTTCTCCTTCCCCTGCACCAGGCAGTATGTACCTGTTAGAATTTTCCCAACAGTTTTTCTTTCAGACTCATTTGTTTCTTTCCACTCCCATGTGACCTTTTCCCTTGTGCTGCAAAAGTATTTAGGTGGGTGTGCAGTGAACCAGATTCCAGAAGCTATTCCAGATTAAAATTGACAATTTTAACTGGTTTATTTTTGGCTTATGTCATCTTCCCTATGTGGTTCACTGAATGATGGAACAAACTCCTTGTGCTGTCAAGGGAGCTGCAGAAGTCCTACAATGACGGGATACAAGTGGTGAAGGCTTCTTTCAGCAACAGCACTGAAAAACACTGACTTGCAATGTACTCAAAACTACAGCCTCAGTCACTTTTGGATACCCTTTACAAGCAGTTCACACACCTATATGGCCTCATGGATATCAGTTTAATAACTGAAGTTCTAGGTCAAGACATCACTGTGGGAAAAACTCAAAGATTGGTTAATACTGTATTAAACTACAGATTTTGTGTGATGTTCAAAAATTATTGATGAACTTTTTTGCTCAATATACCGACAAGTTTGATTTGTGTGTTTTGACTATCCTCATCATGTTGAAAGTATCCTGAATGTTCTAGTTAGACGACAGGTTCTAAGAACATTTATTGCAGAAGTGTTATTATTCACATTTGCATGCAATTTCTTGATATATATTAGCACCAATACTGACAGGAATAAAACTAGTTTTATATTACAAAATATGGGATGATATCTGTCACATCACAAAACTGGCAAACATATGACCTTTCATTAACTGAGCCAGATATCGTTCTCCTGCGTATTATTTTAGTGCATAAAAATTATAATTGTCCTACAGACTTAAAAAACCTGGATTACACAAGTCAGAGAGGGCTGAACGCTAATATTCCAGGCATTCGAAATTCCTTACATGTAGTAGAAATCTTTGCAAAGTATTCCATGTTGTGGATTAGCCCTAGGTTTGAAAAGTATTTAAAATTAATTTTTAGAAATGTATTTCAAATATATCACAGAGTAATAATAGAAATGAGGTGATATAAAGTATATATGTCATACTTGTTTTGGAACAAATACATATACCATTCTATACTTACCTGAAAACAAAGACAGCGTATCAATTCTTCTAAAGCCTAGAGAATTGCCAAGAAAGTATTAAAATGCCTTATATAGAGAGAAAATTCTCATATATACTGTAACTTTAAAATATGTTGTTACATGGTGACAGTGTCGTATCTTTTAAGACAAATATATTAACTATTGAATATTTGTAATTAAATATCTAACCTAATAAAAATCTACTGTATTTTCAAACATATAACCCATGCCTCAGATAATCTTAGAAATAACATTCTTTGGTAATAAATCCTCAGATAGCATACTGTTAGATAGCACACATAAACCAAGAACAAATAGGCATAATTAGAAGCAAGGTGGCTACTAGGCAAAGACAAGCAGATTAAAGAGCAGGGGGGACCTTTTTGGTAGTGGTTTTTTGGGGTTTTTTTTAATAATAATCTATAGGTATACGAAAGCAATAAAACTGCAGTAACATTGAAGGTACTTTGGAGATGCATTAATTCAAACATACTAATAAACAAAGGTTACCTTTTCAATTTGATTTTGTGATGCAATAGTTTCACAGTTATCCTGCCCTGCACGGTTCTTAAACACTAAAATTCTGTCAAAGTGTCCTCAATAATTTTCTAGTTGGAAATGACAAACTTGGTTTTGTTTTGCTTGACACCATTATGAAGAACCAGGCCATTGACTGTCCAAAATACTTTCTTCAGTAATGACAGATGGTCTGAAAGAAAAAAGAAAAAACAAGTAAAGTCAATATTTGGCTTCAAAATTAAAACTGGACACATCATGGTCCCTTTTTTCTATTACCTTAAAAATACACACTAGCCTGTCTCCACTTAGATGCTGGTATTTTCTGAAATACTACCACCAGCTTCCTACTAACCGTGACATAAGCTGTAGCAAGCTGTCTGCAGTGATAGCCTGCATAAATCATCATTCCTGAAGGGAACAGATGTTCAGGGTATGAAAGAGTAATACCACAATTTAGTCATAATTAAAATTCACCTTAGCATGCCTCTATCAGTGAGCAGAGAGGAACATTTCACTTCTCACCTACAAAAATGAAATGCCTTTCATTTCTTCTGCTTCAGGAAAATTAAGCCTGAACCTTTTGTATATTGTTTGAGTTCCATATCTGACATTGCATCATATAAATGACATTTTTATTTCACTTCAACTGTTAGTTTTCTTCTTTTTCCAAACACTAGAAAATGACCTCTAAATGGTGTACTGCCTCTGCACAAAATGCACTTACAATTAAATCTTCAAAGGAGATTGTGGTACATAGCATGCTGAAATATAAAAGGTAGCTATCTAGCTACAGATCACAACTGTGCCAATAAAAATACTCACTGCACTGATCACAATTCAGTCCGAGCTGGATATATTTAAAAACTTAGGGGCTGAAGGCCTTTAAAAATTATTTAGTAATCTAAGATCACTAAAATCAGTGGGAGTTAGAGGATTAACTCAAAAATTTGATCCTTAGCCTTGTAACTGCCATTAGTGTTAATGGAATGTGCCTATACACATAATTTCAAAAATGTAAGCCTCACACTGCTGTTATTACAGTTGGATTATGTTAGATACATGACAGTTCTTTCGAAAAATTGGTTTCAATTCACAAATCTTTATATCATGAGACTACTTTATTATGAAATATAAAGCATGTTATGTTAATAAATGTCTCTAAACCCACTAAAGTGTAAATGGCTGAGCTTTTCAAATCAATTTAAAGTTCTAAGACAAAAGATAATTTATCTTCTCATCAACACTGATATTGGCAATCAATCTGAAAAAAAAACCAAACCCCACCTCTCATTAAACCATGGTTTAGTTTCCCAACATAAATATCTTTAGTGACTGTCAACCTTCACACTGGATTCTAAAGTCCATAGATTAGATCCTCAGTGAATATAAATTAGCTAACCCTATTGAATTCAGTACAGCTACAGTAATTTACCAGGACTGAGAATGTGACTTTATAAATCAATTAATCTAGTAGGGGTCATTTTGTAACTAAAGTTACTTCTTAACAAGTAAGCAAATTTCAAATTTACATTTGAAAAATTGTGGTTTGTTTTCTTCCACAAGGATGCATCTACATTAGCGTTCTAGTTCAAAGACTGCACTTTTTAAGTGAGCAACCTATAGTTTCCACTTAATGTACTTTGATTCATATCACAGAGCAGTTTCAAAGCATGCAAACTGATTTCACCCTCTGGATGAAACTAAACCAATGGATGCACTTGAGAAGTGTACCTAATGCCCTTTCGTAAGTCCACTGCACAGACTAGAGCTAATCCAGAGTAAAATCTTTTAAAATGTGTATAGCGTGGACATTAAATTCCTTTGTACTAACTGCTTCGTTCCACAGATCTGTTTCTCTGGCACTGTACAACTTGTTAACACAGATGTAGCTTCATTTTCCTGCTCCCTTCTCCACAGCTCTTCCTGTTACTTGTAGAATTGATGAATTTTGCCTTTACTTTTGAAACAGCACAAATGTGCACTTGCAGTTGTCAGGAAGGTATGCTGTGGTTGCTGTGAAAACCACTTGGCATATGCACTTGATACAAACTTGTTAGAAATCTGCTGCTAAAACTCTAACATGCCCTTTGCCACTGATCAGGTTCCAGCATCAAAGGATTTCACTAACACCAAATGTTAGGCTCAAAATAGCCTCTTACATAGTGTATTTAAAACTAGAATGCCAGGTAGGATACAGATGGGCGAACAGCATTAGTTCTTACCTGCCACAGCTAAAAGTACCAACACTAGGTTGGGAAATGCAGGGATACTTCACCGAATGGCATTAATTCTGTGTGTTTCACAGTCATTATTAAACAATCGGGAAAGGTTTATTATTATTGATTTATTATTCATTTAGAAAGCATGAAAGTTTTATTGAATCCATTTTAGAAATGAGACCCCTGAAAAGTCGTACAGGATCTCACAGAAGAGCTTGAAATAATCTCCTCTCTGAAAGGACATGCTCAAATATCAACTACTTATCCATAGAGAAAAGTTACTTTTTACTTCATGAACCACAACAGTTTATGAAGACATTTTCCTTATGGATATTATTTTTTATGTTAATAACTCCCACTTGCATGAAAAGATTATTCTGGTTGACTGTGTAAGACATCCTGTCCACTCAGCATACAGGATGGCTTGACTATCTCTTGGTCCCTCCATCAATACAGGTTCCAAGTCATAAAAGACTCTAGTAACGAGGAAGATGCATCTCAGCATTCATATGAACAGCGTATCTTGAATCACACCTTCGTGTGACTTATTCATGAATTCCACTTCTGATCACAGGAAAACAGTGATCTTGTAATAAAGAGGTGGTTGCAAGACCAGTTTAACTACTGGTTGAGAAACATCTCTACTAACATTGGAAAACAGATCTTAAAATCTCAACTAAGCAACACCAGTGAGTAAAAAGATGGACTGACTGTCATTTAGAAATTTTTGAAAATGGTATGTTTTCAGAGAAGTTGCAGAAGGTGGTTCAGCCTTGGAACAAGGGGCTCTAACATGCATTTACAAATCTAGTCTAAATCTGTACCATGATTTAGTTTGGTAGAGTATTCATTTATATAGATATTAGACATATATTATGGGCTATTTCCCATATAAGCAAGTATTACAAGTTGGCTGTTGTACGACAGCAAAAGGATGTTTTTCAGTTTAGGTACACTACACTAAGTGTAGTTTGGTTTCCTCTTGAGCAGAGTGGCACATGGAAAAGAAGTGGCAGCTGATTTAGATTAGAATGAAAGATGACATAAGGTGAAACTTAGAGATTGCTTGGCATTGAATGATAGGAGCAAGTAGATGCCTAGAGGTGAATTTAGCAAGATTATAGCTGCCTAAGCCAAAGAATGTGATAAAGAAAAATTCTGCCCACCCCTTAGGGTTACATCCACAGTACCCCTTAAGGCTGGCTGGAGAATTGCTCTGAAGGTCAAGCTTGTCTGTACTCTATAGTATAAGCCTGCAAGGAAGCTTCAAGCACAATAGAAATAAGCCCTCTAGGAATCTGCATGGCCAAAAATGCTAAGCATGACTATTTGTTCCCAGCCTTGAACTGAACAAGATGTCAATGAGGTTGTTATGCACATGGAGGGCAGGCATTACGTGGTAATGAAGATACTTCTGCCACTTCAGAGCAACGTAGACACAAAATCAGGCACTTGAGTGTCTTTGTGTTCCCTTATTTTCAACAATAAATTACTCCTGCCACCTGAAATTGTCTGTACTTTGATGCTGCTGCGCATGCTTAAGCGACCATGATCCTACCTGATTTGAGAAGTTTGGTAGTTACCAGTCTTTTGGGACTCCACAAACCAGGGATCTCCAAAGCAAAATTCCCTCGTTGAGGGGATACTTCAGATATACTAAGTGCAGAGACAAACACTGGTAGCACTGAGTTTACCACAAAGTAAGAGAGACATGACCATTTAAATCAAAAAACAACCTGAAGAATGGTGGTAAAGTCTCATTTATAGAAGTGGTCAAGTGTTTTTATTTCCTGGGTAGAGGAAGGTCAGGTTCTATAATCTCTATCTGACAGACTTAGTTCCATATTTCACAATTCCCAGGAGAGTGCTCATAATCTCCAGCATGCAGGTTGGACTGAGATCTCCCTCTGGTTGCTATTGGACTGTGCAGCAATAATGCAAAATTCCTGGGGGAAGGAAGGAAGGAAGGAAGGAAGGAAGGAAGGAAGGAAGGAAGGAAGGAAGGAAGGAAGGAAGGAAGGAAGGAAGGAAGGAAGGAAGGAAGGAAGGAAGGAAGGAAGGAAGGAAGGAAGGAAGGAAGGAAGGAAGGAAGGAAGGAAGGAAGAAAAGCCATGGGAATCAGACCATTGATAATAACAGCACTTATTTGGACCTAGGGTAAGGATTTATGCAATGTCTAAACAAGGTGTTTAAGCAGAGGCATCAGATGAGATTTCAGCTTCATTCTTTTCTTGAGGATTTCTTAGCGTCTGCTGTAAATGCTGCTTCTCTTGAACCTACCCTATGCTTCACACTGGTGTTATAACTGAAAATGTTAAACACAACAGAAGTGATTTGATGGGAGTCTGGAAGGAAGTTTCTAACCCTGCTAAAAATATCTTGAGGTTTTTACGTGCCTAGGACATGTGACAGAAATAAAGCAAATATGGACAATGGAATGTAGAAGATTGCCAAGGTTTGTAGGGAGAGAGGATACACTCTATTAAACTAACATCCACAATATGAAAAATCAGACAAGAAGTCTGACGTGTAAGTCCTTCTTGCATTGCTTAAATACTTAGATCATCTACAGGGACCTTCCACTATTACTGCAACATAACAAGTGGATTTCATTCGTTTTCAGAGTTGGAAATAAAATGCAGCATCATTATGTAAAAGGAGAGGTTAAGAGATACTGGAGAGAAAGCAGCTGAGAAGAGGTCTAACCACAGTCTTCAACTACCTAAAGAATGGCTGTAGTAAAGAGAGAAAGATTTCTCAAAGCAGCACAGGAAAAGGGCATGAAGAAACAGTCACACCTGTGACATGGGAAAATTCAACTAAATGGATGGAAAAAAAAAAAACCACAATAATTAAGTAGTGGAATGGCTTGCCCAGAGAGGCTGGGGAATTTCCACCTTTGGAAATTTTCAAAACTTGACTTTACTTGAATTTACCATAATTTTCAAAAATTAAATAATATGTTTTGTATTATGCTTAATGTTAGCTATTGAAATTATTTAAACAAGATCAGCAACACTAGTCAATAATTTGGTACATAAAGTGAAGATTAACTCAGCAAATTGACATTACACAGAGAACTGTAGATAAGCAGAATATATTACCTAAATGGAAGTAACCCCCCCAAAACACACAGTAACACTGCTACTGCTAGTTAAAGTGGTTGTAAATCTTTAATCATCTCAAGATAGCAGAATTACAGTTCAAATTCATATGCCAAGGAATATCTTCCTCCAGTGAAAGAATTCTTCATGATGTGATGACATAGAGTTTCACTATCAAGAATGAAGAATGTCACTTGGAGAATAACAAATATAAACTCACAGAGCACTAAAATTTTGATTTGACATTCCCTGTCTCAGTACTGACTATACTGTTCATGATCTGAGCCCAGGTTTGGATGTTACACCCGTTTCCTGTAACATTGAACTTGTTTCAAAATTCAGTTTTCTTATTCTCCCAACTATCCCTTTATTCACAATTGCTTTATACTGTCATTGTTGAAACACAATTTACAGACTTGTAAGAAGCTTTCTTCAAATGATAATAAAAAGGAATAAACTTATAGGTTTAAAAGGACTAGCATATGGTATTACAAAAATACTGATATTGTACGCTATATATTATATTATGCATATGTACTCAGACACATCTTGCTTTAACTTCTGTCCCTTTCTTCACCTTGATAGAAATAAATACCCACCAATGCCTCAAACACCTTCATAACCTCATGCATCAAAAACTTATTGTCTGAAAAAAGATATTTTAATCTATTAAAAACAGAATATAATTTTCTCAGTTCCCACTTCTTAAGATTCTGAAAACTGAGTGATACATTTTAAAGGGTACAGAACAGTAACAGAGACATGACTCTGAAATGTATCTTATATATTAATACTATTAAGTGTTAATATAATAAATATGTATCATCTCCCTGATATATATATTTATGAAATAGGAAGAAAGGCTCAAGTTTCCTAAAATTTAACCGCTCTAGTAGTACCACATAATGTTGCATTCAATTATGTCCTCTGTTCAAACTACAGATGCATTTGGGAAACATATTATGCCCAGGTCACATTCCTGTGTTTAACTAAGTTTACAGTCACTCCCTTTTCTTTAAATACTTGAGAGTTTTTTGTTTCTACGTGTTCTGAAGTGTCATCATTTATTGCCACAGGCACGATGGCTATATTTAACTAATAATGACAGCAGTTGTCATTAGATTTTAAGCTCACTAACGCTAGTCTGACATATTGTTTGAAGTATGTCTTCATTCTAAATTTGATTAAAATTACAAACGTCCCATCTTTTCTGCCAATCAACACATTTCATCCCCTTGCCCTGAACTTTTCTATGAACTCTTTAGGAAAATAGGTCATGGTATTAGTGTCCATTTAAACTAAAGGCAGTCCCCAGATTGTGAAAAGACTTTTATATGCTTTTCACAAAACGCAAATAAAAATTTAGGTCAGCAAATGATCAATGTTTTTCACTATGTCTTGTGTGATAGGAATCTGAAATCTAGAATTTGCAAAAATAATATGTTCTTTTAAAAAATGAAGTTACATTTTACTTTGGGAAACAATTGAAAATATGTAAATGATTATCAATTGAAACTGCTAATATTAGTCTAACAAAATAGGGAATCAAGAATGAAAATTAAGCAAAAATTCCTATGATTATACTTGAGCAGACCAGAAGCAAGGACAATTGTTTCAAGAAATCAAAAATTTGGTGTTGGTATAGTTTGAAAGAAATAAGTAACATTTGTATGTGTCATTTCATAGGAATTCTTCCCTTATTTATACTCAAGTAAACCTGAAATTATTTGGGGAATTAAACAGGTATAAATGCCAAATGGAATAAATAAGATAAGCCCTGAAGAGACTGCAGCAACAATGCAGTATGATAAAAACATATAGAGACTAGGTGAAAGGTTAAGACTCTCTGGCTTTTTGGCTCTCAGCCCAAAAATCAATTGATAGGTTGAGAGTTTACAATGCAAACAATTTTCTTCAATTTGGCAGAGAGATGAGACAGAATGCCTCTTAGTCACCGGTGCTCTACATTTATCTTCCCTATTCCTCTCGATTTTTTCTCCTGAATTTACGTTCTCTGGATCTAGGATAATGGTTGGAAGACTGTCTTGTCCTGGATTGGGATGAATTTCTCCCTTCTGCACAGCTGGCAATCAATTTTGGTTTGGTTTTTTTTTTATATCAGGGGTCAGAGATGTAATTATAAATTATTTTAAACAGATTCTTACTGCAATCTACAGGTTAGTGGAGATACAGATCTCAATGTTTTGCATTTCTTGAAGAATTTTCCATTTTAACACTGCTGCTTAGTGCAAATAAAGGAACTGAGACAAAGGTTCTACAGGCCAAGATCCTTATTTGTTGTTATGTAAAAGGTATGGACAAAACTTTCTTACAGCTCCTGGTTCTATGTACACATAAGGATGTCTCAAAATTTACCTTGGATTCGTCTTGCAGGTTACTGTTGGGGAGGTGTTAGGACAAGTTCAACTACTGATTAAACAGAGCTCTACTTTTCACATTTAATTTACATTGTTTTGACTGTACCTTATTTTTTCAATGTTCTTTCATTCACGATACAATTTTAAGCCACATTTGGAAAGTATTTTTCCAGTCTAGAAAACAGCATTACAGAATTTATTTATTACAGAATTGCCATGATTATGTTCCCACCACTGTAGATATCATAAAAATATACAGAAAGATACTGTTTCATATCCAGACATTTTATAGCCTGAGGATCTAATGCAGAAGTCTGTGAAGGAAACTGTATGTCTGCCTTTAAAGTCAAGTGGATTCTGGGCAAGGCATCAGAGTTTGCATCCCCCCAAAACACAGTACTAACACCTAACTAACTAATACGGTATCATCTTACTCTTTACTGCCCTAAACAAAAGTACAATATGAAACACTGTTGGTCAAGAGAAGCTGTAATAAAAGGGGAATAAATAGGGCATTATATATATATGGAATGTAGTAGATACTATCATTTATAAAATCTGATCTCAATGAAAAAGTGGAGGCTATATATAAAGGATTTAGTCATTTTGTTTAGCGGCATATTATAATGGGTGTTTACTGGTTATCTAAACAATTCCATTTGTGTAATTAATCTTATGCTTAAGTATATATTGAATTATAGCTTTTTAATTGTAAAAAAAAAAATCCCAAACAAACTATTCTTGAAAAAAATATTCCCTCTGGTGATTTTGCTATGCTGACCAATCTGCTTTACTTGGTTTTATTTATATATGTGTGTGCATCTGTGTCTGTGTATGTAAAGGTATTATCACTTTTGACTACCAGTTTACAACTTCTAGTTAAGTTGTCATCTCTTACTCCATAAAGCCTATTGGTTGCTTCGAGAAATCAAGGACCCGGTCAATCCGTCATGGTGGAAAATGTCTTTACAAACCAGTAACATCATCAAGCTCAAGTATACCACAAAGGTTTCTCATATTTCTTTAAAAAACTACCAAAATTAATGGACAGGAGAGTGAAGCCTAAGACCAGGAAAGAAAGTTAAAGCCTGACAACATACAATTGCTACAGTTACTGTGCCATCAAGAAGACTCCATATATGTTGTCTGGAAAAAATCAAAATCTGCTGTGGAAGCTCTTGAGGGAACACTATATCTACCTTTGCTTCTGGTGCCAAAGTAAATAGTAGAGTTTGCTAAATGAGAAATCTAAAGGGGGGGAAGACACAGCACATTAACAGTGGGATCTTACCACTAGACTCCTGTATAAAAACACTAAAGACTTCAACACCATTGAATGGCTAGAATGGAGACTTCAATATTGTGAAGGGTTCCAAAATAGCTCAGAAATGGGCATATTTCAGATTTCAAAAAGGTACCCACAACAGGAAACAGCTGTAAGAATCTGTAATAATAATTTGAATCCAAATTTTCCATAGTAAAATAATAAAATTAATTTTCTTTCAGAAAACCTTAAAACAAAATATTATCTAGGTTTTACTGCCATCCCTCTCAAAGACCAGGTTTTGTCATTCTAACTTCCAGGATATGATCAAGCTATTTTCTAAGTATTCAATTCTATTTTGATATATGATGATTTGAAATGAAATTTCCATAGCTTAGAAAAAATCTCTGTTGTATATCTTAATATCTTCAACCTATGTTATGACATAGGCTCATTATATAAGATACATATTTCTGTATATCTTATGAATATTTGTTATAGCTTATTCCTTTTTCTGATCAAAATTCCAGTACAAATGCCCTGAAATCACATATAATACAGTAATACAAGAAAATTTGTATTAACTTCAAGTTCATAGCGGAGACGCATTTTTTCTGAAAAATAAAATGTGACAACTTTAAATTTTATGTGTTGATGAGAAAAAGCCCTATATTATTTAGAATGCTGCTTGGAATTGAAACATTTCCAAATCAGTCAATAGTTAGAATGGTAAGAATCCATCATTTCGCTGACACTTACTCCTTACAGAAAAGATGTCCTATTTTAAATGTATTCACACACATTCTTGTCAGTTGGAACCTGTCTTGGTAAATTATTTAATTTTGAAGATCACATGATATCTAAATGTTATTTAAAAAAAAAAAATCTTTATCTCTTCATTTAAATACAGACCTGAAATGCAGCATTAAGAACACTAAACATGGATTACTTTTTCTAGTGGCCCCCTTTTCTCAGTGCATGAATAAAAGACACAAAATCTTACTCATGATTTTTAGTTTTAGCACACAATACTGCAAACATATACATCCTACAAATATAACTCTAAATGAAAGAATATACACATTTTGGCTAGGTAGTAAAAAAGTGAACATTTATGTACTAATTGTTTCCATATCTAGTATTCTTTTACTATAGTGATCCACAGAATGAGAGCTGGAGGTAGGTCATAAACAACGCTCTGTACACAGGTAATGAGATGTATTCATCAGACGAAGCGCCTATGTGATCAGCGAAGTGGACCATGCTCCTCACAAGGAATCCTTGTCAGTATGACTTACAAAAAATATGTGAACATGGCATATCGACACCAGCATGGTGGCCAAAATGCTGTCTTTAGGAAGTGATTCAGTTTAAGATCAGCACAGCTAAATTAGGTCTCTACTTGTACATTATCTATATGTGAGCAACAACATCTTAGTTGTCATTACAGTCAGTGGAGCTCTAGTAATATGTATAGTCATATATCTGTATAAATGTTTAGCTTCACTACTCTGAAGGCTCCTGCAGAAAGCACTGATGCTACTCTCAGTAGTACAGAGCATAAACCTGAGCATAATTGGGTTTGGATTGCAGTCTAAGTCCACAATTGCTTGATCAGCCAAAACTCCTTTCTCTCCAACTTAGTAATACTGAAGCAAGATCAAGATAAACGGCAAACACAGAAACTGAAAACTTACTGAATGGAAGATGAACTTTAGAAGAAGCCATGTTTTTCACAATAGCATGACTGATAAAATGCACAAACATTTTATGATGGAGTGATAGCCAATTGATTATTTTATCAGGCAAGGTTGCTAATGTCACTGAAATGAAATTCAATAGGAAGAAATTAGTATCAGTTTAAGAAATTGGTAACGAAGGAAAAATGAAGCAGTACACTGGAGACACCTGAAACTCAATTGCAAAGAGGTGGAGGGAGTACAATAAAAGCTGAGAGAAGAAACACGAGGTATTAAAAAGAATAAATAAGAACATCCAATATATTTTGAATTCAGCAACTGCTAAACATATAAGTGTCTGCAAACAAACACTGCTGTATGTGGTCTCCTATATATTTCCAATGAACAATTAATTAAATACAACAACTGACCATCACCAAAACACATGGAAGAACAACGTACTCCAGAGTATTAACTCTTTGGCACGGTTCTGCAACACACCAGTTCCACAAAAGTCCCCCAAAAATATTTTTAAATGCTTGAGACTTGATACTTTTTTGTTTGCTAAACTTCTGTTGGAATGGCACCTTATAACTGATGTGTCACATGTATTTATTAGAAATATTGAATTAAATTAATGAAGCGATGGCTTTCAATTTTTATCCCAGATCATGCAATTTGTGAACTTACGTGTGAATCCTTATTCACTTTATCCAAATCTCAATTTAAATTTTAATATGTCAGAAACATGAGAAGGTGAATAAATCCAAATAAACCAAGACATCAACATCACTGGGAATTATATTTTATCCAGGTATTTATACCACTTGCAGCAATGAAAGTATATGCAAGAGGATACAATTCAGACAGACACTGTGATTTATACAGTACTTGAAATACAGATTTCCTCAAAAGTGCTGATCTTGCAAGTATTTATGTGTAACTACATATGGAAAAAGTCTCTCTGATTTCCATGGGATCACATGTACATATTTGGGCTTTACAGTATATCACTGATCTTCCATTCCCATGCAAAAAAGATTTGCTACTGACATTTGACATCGTTATCTATGTGTTAAGGACTCAAATGCAGCAATCAGTATGTTTATACTGACATGTCATACTACTCTATGATCTCTTCCCAGTCTTGGGCTAGAGAAAGAACATATAAAATATGTACTGTCTCTATCTTTATACATCTATAAACCTATCTTCAACATATTGTAGCTTTTTTAAAATGTGCACATTGTCATTCATACTAAGTATAAATAAAAAAATATAAGCAAAAAAATATTATGGAATGTTATACAGAGAATTTATGAATGTTTTTAACATCAGTTCTGATTTTCAAGCACATGGAATTCTACACTATTAAATGTCATTTTCCAGTTCTATTAAACTTGTAAACAGAGGTGTAAAAAGGCCTATTTTCTGGTATTTGTGGCTTTTCTACTTATAGCAGTGACTTTTTCCTGTCGTACTTACCCTTTTAATGGACACACAATATGTTACTCTGTGCCCAAGCTCACCTACTCTTTCTTTTCTCAAAAGACAAGGCACATCTGCCACCTGCTCTAGTCTGTGTCCCAGCAACAACTGTCGAGCAGCAAAAAGATTGATTATCAGTCAAAAACCATTCAACAACACCAGATTTTGGTAGGTTAAGCTTGCTGATCCAGCAAGAGATGGTGTGAAATTTTCAGTAATGTGTGCCAACATTTTGGTGCTAAAAGAACAGCAGTGCATGTCACAATGAAACACAGCCAAAGATATGCAGACAAAGCACAGAAGTTTTTGTTTTGAACTTGGCTTGCGAGAGGAAAATGAGAGAAAGAAAAGACTCACTTAATGAATTTGAAAATCTATCATAACACCCAAGTCATGTGCATGAAAAAACTATAATAAGAGTACTGGTGAAGACTTTGTAACAAATTAGAGCAGTACCCATATAAAAATACTGCAATAATAGAACCATGTGAGTGATTCATACAGTACAAATAGCAGTTTTATCACACACTGTTGCAAGAATAAATAGAGAGATCTGTGCCTTTTACTGAATAGATAGGCCATTCATTACAGCCATTCTAGGGAATGGATCACCTGTATTGTACTCAGAATAATTTTTATGTTATCAACAACAGCTAATCATATACTAAATTGATTATGTAAGACACAGGCTTACTAATATAAGTTTCATTCATGAATACTTCCATGAATATGTAAACAAACCTTTAATTACTGGACTCACATCATAAAGGGTCTACTAATTAATATTAGGTGTGTATAGAGCAAGCTATGTAGTAGTCATTTTCTTAGGCAAATAGCCAGTAATGAGTACTGTGTAGATATCTTATTGAAATGTATTTGTACTAAGTATTACCAATTTGTAAAAGAATTAGTGAAAGATTATTTTGAAATTCAGAATGAAAGATTTAACACTACAGTGTGTCTCCTAATACATCCTAAGATAACACATGCTATTTAAAAACTATGTAGAAAAATAAAACCAAAGGTTTGTTTCTAAAGTACATAAGAAAAAAAATGCCCCAAAGTGCGAAAAAATCTATATATAAAATATATACAACATGTATATAAAATATGCACACTAGTCGAATGATTTGTCTTTAGTTTTCTTCTTTGCTATCCCTAACTTTTTAACAAACATATCACACATTTTACTACTACAAGATTAAACAAATTGGAATGTTTCACATAATGTTAAATGTTTTATCTTATTTGTATTTCTCATTGGAATTGTACACCGGATTGTAGATTCCTACCTACACATACACTGTCCTAATAATAATTCTGCTTTTTATAATACATTAGCTTATATAAATTCATAGTTCTTTATCATTAATGCTGCCTGAATTAATAGTTTAATAAAATACCCAACTGGTATCTTGAATTTGATATTGAACACTACTTAAGCTAATGTTGTAAAATGTTACCACAAATTTGCTGCAGAAATCTCACAAGGTACATCAGGATCTTGAAATATGACAGAGAGAAACATTTACATTCACATTTAAACTGTAAAGGATTCAGAAATAGTTTTTCCCCCTTGTAAAAAATGAAACAT
Source organism: Grus americana (assembly GCF_028858705.1). Lineage (NCBI taxonomy): Eukaryota > Metazoa > Chordata > Aves > Gruiformes > Gruidae > Grus > Grus americana. The sequence continues at coordinate 8,390,741 of NC_072856.1, forward strand.
AATTACCAGTCTGGTAAAGGAATGAGAAGGAAAGAAGAAAAATTTTAATAATGGTCTTACCAAACAATCTAAAAGGAATAAGCGTAGTAGATATTCCATATTGCTGTATTAAACTTTCAAAAAATTTTAAACAATGACATTAATGAATCCAATCTTACATTCTGGATTATTTTTGCTAGTGGAATAAGCCTAATTAATTATGTCTGTTTGATGTCACTGAAACTAAACAGTAAATTCAATAATCTCTTTACATTTTCACCATTTAACCTCCTGCAGGCTCCCTAATGTCTATTCAGATCTATATTAAATTAAGTACCAATGCTAATGAAGGGCAATAAACGTGGCTGTCAGTAGATTTTTCTTTCATTAAGCACATTATCCTCTTACTGAGCTGTAAATGAGTAAACATTAGTTTTGTTAAACCATGCAAAAAGACAGGATGAAAATCATTTTTAATTGCACCCCTTAAGCCATTTGCTAGGAGTACTCAGTTTTGGTTTTGGTTTTTTACCTTTTATTTTTTTGAATGGATATAAAAAGATCTCTCCAGTCGAAATATAAACGTCGGCATCATGGGGTATGTCTTTAGGTTCTAGTGCTTCAGTGTCGTCTGCCAAGAACACTCATTGTGCAGCCATGTTCAGATTCAGCTTTTCAGAGCACTCCTCCAGCAGCTAAATGAATGCAAGAGGTAAGGAATACTGATTACAAACATAGTTATTTTATGATCAACATTTAGTCAGAAAAAATAAAATTGGAAATAAAAAATCCACTCTCAACTAGTTTACCAATCATAGTAACTGCACTACAAGTCATGTAATTTTAGTGATTATTACTACAAATCATGGGATGAGAAAAAACACATAACCTTAGAAAGACTGCTTTTAAAGTATTGTGCTCTTGCCTTTTAATGTCAAATAATATTGTACATTATGCTGTAACTTATTTCATTTGGTGTTTATAAGATTTTTTAACAAGTCACACATTTTAGAGACAGCGTACAAAGGACAAAATGTTTCATATAAGCTTATTTTAAAGGAAAAAAGGATATACATCAGGGTTTGAAGCAAAAGCTACAAATAAACTTTATGCAAGCAAGAAAACTTCTATTAGAGGTTACTGGCTTGATTCAAGGACGCGGAAACTTTAGCAAAGATCTTTCTTGTGCCATTTTTGTAAGCTATGACATCGATTACATTTGGCTGCTGTTTAATAACTTTGGATGGTTCAAATGCCCTCTGGACGTGCCAGAGTTTTGAAACAGAGCACACAGTTAATTCTGTCCAAAAAATACAGTTTTAGATATTAGAGAAACAATCCAAGATATTTGTCTTTTCTTCTCTGGGTTTTTTTTTGACTTTTTAAAAAAATGTTTATAATAATTGTGTGAAAAGACAATTTGAATGTAGGGTCATTAAAAATCTTCACAGTGTAAGAATTTAGTTCGCAGCACCTAAGTTATAAATATAGCAAATACAGAGAAATTGGACTATTATAAGCAAAATAGACTTAATCTATCCCAAATTAAGTTTATTCAAACTTCTGGAATACTTGGAAAGTAGTTGCTTAATTCCACTATGAAGTCCTTTTATGAAATATCTTAAGAATTCCCCAATAAAATAAATCGCCTAGCTTTAAAAGTATTTTCCAAAATCCATCAGAACAAATAAATACAGGAAAAAAAATTGTTGATTCTGAGAAAACTTGTAATTAAAGAGTGCTTTCAGTGCATAGTATGTAGGTTATTGCTTCTAGTTTAAAAAGTAAGAACTGATGACAGTCTTTTCTTAGGCAAAATTTCAATCAAATTGACAGCAATTATGCTTGTACAGTGACTGCAGAGTGGGGCTTATTGTTAATTGTTTCTGTTTCCCAGATAGCAAAATATATTCAATGCAGCTGCCAGAATAAAATTAAATAAAGTAAAAATTTTAAAAAATCATAATACTATTTTAAAATGCTTATACCACAAACAACTTCTGAATAATATCACAATAAGACTATTTTTAAAAGAAAAAAAAAAAAAAAAGGAGAGGAAAGTAGATTTATAACAAAATGTCATGCTTCAGCAAGAACATTTGTGGCATACGGTCTCTGTCCTGGGCTGCAACAAGAGGTTCCCATGCAGAACTCAAAACTAGTTTGAGGCCTAAGATTTGAATTCCTCTCCCATGAAAAACCTTGGAAATTTTTTCAATCATTTCAATTAGCACTGAACTGATACTTTACTTAAACCATAATGGCATGTAGGTATTCTCACATATTTTACAGTTTCCACATTTCTTGACTGACAAAATGACCATAAGAATCCTAGCTTTTTTGTCTTTACCATTTCTTAAAGCAAGCTATGCTATTAAATCAGCCTAGCTACTTCAGTGTTGAGTACTAAAACATATAAATAAGAAAGCCAGAATGTGCCCCCCTTAAAAAGTATATATTTTCTTTTTAGTTTTAGAGTTTAAGACTTTCACACATCAGGTGACAAGTATATTAAAATACATGTCTTATCACACAAAATTAGCAATTACAAATACTTTAATGGTTTTGGATAAAGCGCTTTCAGAAAACATTTACAAAAAAAAAGAAACTTAGAGCCATTTGTATCCTATTTGAGGTCACATCTGCACACAAATGAGGGAACACCATGATATCATCTAGGTTTGTCTCAGTTTACAACAATTTCCCTACTCAAAATAAAAGACACTAACAACAAAAAGCTTTTGATGAGGAGATCTAAATTTAACACACTAAAATACACTTTTGTTCACCAGGTCTTCACTTTAATCACCTTTATGGTACATTGCAAAATCCAATGATTCTCTTGGATTTTCCAGACAGACAGAATCAATTCATTTTGGATTAATTATGGAGAATCACATTCTTCTTTCAGAGGGTCAGCTTGACAGGTATTATCTATTGTTAAGTCTACTACAATTTTGTAAAGCAAACTGGGATGCCTGGTTTATTGTCATTTTATTTGTCTTTCAGAAATGTTTGATGAAATCAATACGGTTTTAAAAAGCACATACTCTAAGAAATTGTTAGGTCAAGAAATCTTAATAAAAATTAGCAAGGTCTGGTTTAGAATTTCAACTGAATCATCATTACAAGGTGACTGAACTGCAGCAGTCATGATTAAAAGCAAGAGAAGAGATTTGATTACCTTAGTTGACCTGTGGGAACACTTTCAGCTCTGTTTCTCTTGGATGGTGATATAAGACAGAAATTGTCTGTACTGCTTGATTTGTAGCTGTCTATACATCTGATACTCCATCACAGCTCTGAACTGATTTTGTTTGATGTGTAGAACAATCTTGAAGTCTTGACCTTCTTGATACCATTGCTGATTGCAGGCGAATGTTATCGGCAAATAGAAGTTGTCTAGAGCTTTGCTTCCTTTCAATATCTTTAACAGCTACTTTTGCATAGGGAGGTAAACATTTTCTGAAACAGAAATATGATAAATATAGTTAAAATTTTATCTTTTTGCTCTGGTCTTTCAACTACTTTAAATTAGTACTGATTGACTGTACAGAGTTCAGAAAAGCCTACAAGAACTTAATTAAAGTTGGAAAACACCTTATGAAACTGCCTTAATAATTTCATCCTGATTCTTATTTCTGCAAACTATAAAATTATTTCAGAATTCAGCTCAATTAATCTTTGCACAAGCTAGGATCAGAATGAGAATTGTATAAAGTGCTCTAGGACAGAATTATGGTGAAGTACAGTAGGTATTTCAGCTATACTACACTGCACTAGCACTGAGTCTGTACTAGCCTTCCTTTATTCAAAATGAACATTAAATTATATCATAAAGCTAAAAAAAAAGTTTTGTTTGCATAAAAACACTAAAAATAATGAGAATAAAAGCCTCCAACTTTCAGTCTGAGGCTACTGTTAATGGCACAAAATTATACCGTAGGCCAAAAGTCTAGAAGGAATATTCACCCATATGAAGATCAGACAATTTAATTTTATCCGGTCTTTGGAAGATCCAAATCAGCACTAGTATAACTGTGCCAACAGCAGTATCAAAGATCAAGAGGAAGCAAGAAAGGAGTCGGATGAGATCAGGCCCTCATTCTTCTTTCATATTCAAATAATTCTTGAGTGTCAGAATATTCCCATTATAAATTACAAAAATGATGTCACAACAAATGTGAACTTCAAAATTTGTCCACAAGGATTGCAGTATGTTTACCTAGGAAATCTTTAAACTAATATACTAACGCAGGAATACTAAATATTGGAGTTCAATCCAATAGTATTATGAGTCTGAACACACTATGCTGTGTTTCGAATTCTGACTAGTGACAGCAAGAGGACATTATTTTTTGTAAATACTCTTTTTCTTAAAAAAACATTTTGTTACCCACTTCAAGAGCAGAAAATAACTACAAAACCAGAAACAAATTTCTTTATACAATAAGAATCTATTAATTGCCATTATTTATTCTGTAGATAACTTCCGTCTTTAGCAGATAACATCTCTACTTGCCACTCATGAACTATTTTGATGGAATATTAACAGTACTGTTAGTATTAACTAGGAATTATCTTGTTTGCATGACAAGTAAACCATTATGTAAGTGGTCTGGTGTAGCAAAGGGCTACTACTTTTCAACAATATATAGTACATACAAAACCTCCTGTCACTAAATTATACTACACATGGAAAATACCTACAGGACTACTACTATTATTGTTCCCCAGTCCTTGTACAGCTTTTCCTTAAAATTTCTCATCATTGTAACAACCGTCTATACGTATAGTGTATGTAAATCTTAGGGCACTTGTGCATAAACTCTAATTCCTTAACTGAGGTGGTTTCAAACAGAAAATGCAAGATGTAATTACCAAGAGTAATCTTACTCTTGCACTGCTGAGCTGTTTTATACTTTGAGAAAACTCAAATTTAGATGTAACCCTGGTGCCCATCCTTCTGGAGATTAAATGCCATAAAATGAAAGTCTTAATATGTGGAAACTTCATAAAAGAGTCAATTTCAAATGGTGTTCACTAGTCAGGAAAAACAGCTTGGTACTCCATATTAAAGCAAAATTTCTTCTTAGTCAATGGTAAACTTTGATAGCTGCTACCACCAAGATGTTGTGATCCTATTTTTACAGCACAAGTAAAGATGCCCAGGTAGAGAGATACTGAGAGAAAAGATTTTGAAACCAGAAATTTAAATGGGAAAAGAAATGAAAAGAACAAAAAACCTAAAGAGCTCTAAGAACTTTTTTCCCATTTAAAAGCAATTAAATTGCTGTTTATTCACGGCCAAAGCACTGAAGTCTTTTTGTAATTATTACAAAAGGAGCTTTTGCTTTCAGTTAGTTCCACATGCTGAAATTGTTTAGCTACATCAGATCAAAATTTTTATGCTGTTGCTCTAGTGTAATTTTCTAATTATTCATTATTATCTAACTAAAGCACACTTCTCTATATTTCTTCTTTAAATAGAAAACAACAGTATACTAAAGAAAAGAAGATAGTCCATACAGTTTTCTAAGACATAAATCTGCATATGGCTAATATTTTTTTCCATAAGTGAAAAATATAGTTACTTTAACAGACGTTGGTTCAGTAACAGCTATATGGGTCAAAGTTATCACAGAGTTTTGGATATGAATTCAACAGCAGGATAATGACAGTTGCCAAGGATTTGTACTTGCTGTCGCTTAGCACTAGTGTTGCCTGTCAAATTGTCTCTTTTTCTTATACAGAAGCCATGGAATTTTTTATGGATAGCAATTACTTACAATATACAATGAAGTACATCAGATGTAACAACCACCCTTTAGCCCTTCATTATTTGGTCGTCTCTTTGTTATATCTAGTCATCCATTTTCACCTAAATTATTTATTTATACTGCATATTTGACAAGCATGTATTCTTTCCTTTATTTTTTTCAGTAGTCATTCAAAAGATATAGTGATTTATTTTAATATTCGATTTAAATTTACATATTTAAATTTACCTTAATATTTTTATTTTTGTACTTGCACTTCATTTTGGATTTCTCAAGAAAAGCATTATCTGCATGGCGAAGGCATTTTATTTATCTCCTAAAGGTATTAAAATAATGGCAATATCAGATCTTAACCACAATGGAGGGGTTAAGCAAATCTTATATTTATTCATTATTTGTTTGCATCGTTAAAGTATTTTTCTCCAACCGTCACGTTTCACAGTTGTTTGCACTTACATTATTGTTGCATTACATCCAGGTATGCCTCAGATAACCATAGTAATATATCTTTATATTGATAGATGAGAACATGATGTTTCATATATTATGGTCCTGAACATTTTCTGCATTAACATCATCATAAGACTTGTGAAAAGTCTAAATTTAATTTTATTATACAGGAAGCCCACAGCATACATCATTTACATAATAAAAAACAAAGCCTAATAGTTTAGTAAATTTAATATGCTTGGGAAACTGCCTTCATAACTCACCCAACAAAGGGCAGCTTTACACAGCATCACTTTGGGAAGGACCTTCTTCAATTGATAATGCTGCAAACCTCACACCTGCCAAGTAAACTAAACTGTTCTCAACTCCTACAGCAGTTGGAAAGAAAAAGTGATGATTGTTTTCCTTTTATTAGGAAAGCCAAATCTTCTCCTTTTCTCCTAATACTCTTTCCAATTACAGGCTATCACAAAACTACAATCCATTCCAAATGAGTACACCCTGAGTAATAATCTAATAAGTACAGGCTGTGTGTGAAACTCATGTCCCACTAAAATTGTTGGGAATTTTGCCAAAGGTTTGAATGAAAATTTTATCATGGATCTCTGAGTCGATGAATAGAAAGAAACCACTTCTCCTTTCTCTGTCACTTCCCCACTGAAACCCTGGCATCCCACAGACCTCTGGCCATGAAAGCTTTTTCTCCAGTACGCTAAAGAGAAGAAAAGAAACTATACTGCTCAGTTAGGCAACTGGTGCCTAACACAGAAGAAAATGTTTAAACATTCCTTTTTGGATATCATGATAATCTGACAGCATTTACTATCTCTTCTTACTTAGCCAAGAAACTAGACAGCAACCAGTACATCTCTTCTGTCTCACCCCAAACGGCAGAGAAACGGATTTTCTCTCAGTGAGTGCCTGAACAGACAAAACCTACTGAATGCCTGAGGAATGAAGCAGCCACACTATGGAAAAGAAATCAGGGCAAAAAAGGAGAACATACATTTCCTTGACCAAAATAAGCGCTCACAAAGAAATTGATAATTGAGTCATCATAGCATAGTTTTACTAGCTAGGTAGATAACAAGGAAAATAAAAAGCTGTAAAAGTTTGAAACTTAGGTGTCACTTATACTTGCACAGTTAAAATGGCTACCATCTGCTCCCACACTTCTCTGTGAAGCAGAGAAGAAAGGGTAGCAGCACCTTGGGATCTTAAATGGCTGTAAGGGCCGTGACTACATCCCCCTCCTGGGGATTTGGTTGCTGGGCTCAGGGCCAGCTTAGAGATAGCACAGCTGAGGGCTGTCCCTCCTTCTCTCTGGTGACCGCGGGGAGCTGCCAGACAGCTCGGCAGGGCAGCCTCAGCCAAGGCTGGTACCCTTCTGCAGGAGCTGCCGTTAAGCCGAAGCTCTAGGGCTTGGCCTTGCCTGAGGTGCGCCCCACCCACGCGGCAGCCGTGCTCCTTCCCATGCCCGACCATGGGCACCGCTGAGCTGCACCTGGGCCCCGGCCCATGGGCTGACGTCCCGGCTTGGCCTGGCGACCACTGGCTGGGTCTGACCCAGTCACCACACCTGGTCCAGACCCCAGCTTACTGACTCGTGTTCCTGGCTTGACCTCGGCCATGATCCTCACCCCAGCTTGCCTGATGACCCGGCCTCTGGCTGTCCCCCGCTGCCGCCCCGCTGGGCCCTGCTTGGCAAAGCCCTGCCTGGCAAAGCCCTGCCCACGGCCTGGCTGTCAGGCCCAGCCCCAGCTCCTCCACCCACAGGCAGCAGCTAACCCATGCCGCACTCTGGCGAGGGCTTTCAAGCCACCGTGGGATCTCTTTCCTTCAATAAATACATGCAGTATCTTGTAACTTCTAACCATTCTTATACTTTCTTTGGTACAAAAATATTGTCAACCCTCCTGACTGAAATCAATTATTAACACCATGACTCGGCATTCCTGTTTGCTGTCTGACTGAAGAGTAAGAAATGGTATATAAATAGTCAAAGAAACATGAGAAGACAAAATAATTTTACAGATTCCAGGACCACTAAGACAGCTACAGATGGATCCAGAATGAAGGTTTCACAAGCACTGAAAGAACTATAATTTTAAATAAAGACAAAAGTTGAAAATCAACTGGTCTGCAGGGTTTTGCAATATTTTTCCCCTTACTTGAGTGAAACTGAGAGTATACTGTACAGAGAAAGCATAAAAATATTTTAAATGTTTTACTTCTCTTCATCTTTGGTCTGACACTGATGCTAACAAAGTATGTACTGAATTATATTTTAGAACTTATCACACAGCAGCAAATTAGGCACCTTTGACAAATGACATGAGTGAAAAGTTGCCATGGCTTTACTCACACATTTTTTGCTAATGTAGGTTGTGCATCCATGTGGCATGAAGACATTTGCAAAGTTAAGAGCTCATTGTATTTTTGTGATGATGCACATGCCATATGGTCTTTTTCCTGAGCACTTATTAGACTTCTGTTGTTTGCCATTTCCTGTTTAGAAGTGCAAAAGATTGTAACTAAAATGAAAGCATACGCTTTTTGTTAAGACTGATGATTAAATAGCAATTAGAAAATTGAGCCAGTCTTCTATCATAATTTTCTCTACAGATTGTGAGAGCATGGTGGGGTTTAGACAGAGTTTCATTTGGATGCACATGTACCTCATATATTGCTCCTTTCTGGAGAAGCAAGATTTGGAATTGAAAGGGAAATTTGGAGGCTATAAACAGAGAAAATACATTCGCTGTGGACTTAATGTGATTATCTGTATATATAAAATAAAATCAAAACCACCTGAAATAGTCATATAGATTTTCAATAAAACCACCTCTTCTCTTCTCCCTGCTGCCCTCTGTCTCCTCTACCCCTATTAGAATGAAACAACTGCTGTGTTTCATACGTTGTTTCTACAAAGACATCACCAAGAACTTAGGACTTTTGTTATTCCTTTTAACAGGAAAGTGTGGGGGGGTTAATTTTATTTTTTATTTTAATTTTTAATTTAGGGAAAACAAGTACTTGATAAACCTTCAGATAAAATTACCTGAATCTGGGTCAGAATTTACATAAACCTAAAACAGATCACTGGCTTTTGGACATACATACAGTCTAATATTTTACCTATCATTGACTGAGACAGACTGGTGGCCAGCTTAGAAACTCTTAAATTATACTTTCTTATGCATGAGATCTGCCATCTGATGTGCAAGTTACCTGTGAGAAGGAATCTTTCATTTTCAGTGTTACTGCAAAAGCTATGCTGACAAAAATTTACAAAGTAAGCTCTTAAAATGAGTCCTTGCTCTAATATTGTATAAAGATCAACATTTGAATATACGTTTTATTTTAATGAAAAGAAACAACATACAATTTACACAGTTGGCTGTACTATTTTTCAGAGACAAGAGTTTATGGGTTGATACCTATAACAGCTTAGCAATCACAGTTACCGGCAAAACTAACAGTAGCAGAAAATGCTAAAGCAAACCTGAAGCTGGCCTTTACAGTTTAAGAGCCAATTCCTGAAAATACTTACACAGTTGTTTAATATAAAGCTCGTCAGTGTGTCCGTTCCTTCAGTGCAAATAGAAGTATATATGGTTCTTTGCAGGACTGAAGCCCTGTTGTGCATTTCTTAAACAAATGTTTGTGTTTGAAGTATATATTATTATTTTCACAGCCTACAAAATGCAGACATACACCATGTTGTATAAATCACCATGACAAACTTTAAACATTCCATTCATTGAAAACAGCTACGAAACCTTTTAATCGTACAAACTGATCCATTTGACCAGTTACGCAAAATAGGTGGCTGTTTCATTGCCTTCACAGATTTCTTGAATTACTCTTTCTTCTAGAGCTTTTGTTAAATAGATTTACCTAATTTTCTGGGGTCATAGAATTTTTTTTAACAATATGTCTGTAGAATGCCTAGCACAACAGGCCCTGAACTTGCCTGAAATATCAACGGACAAAAAACACCTCCCACAAAATCAACATTAAGGTAACAATAAGGTAATAATGTAGAATCAAGTCATTCTATGAGCCAAAAAAGCCAACTATATTGCTGAAATATAATTTTAATGTTGAACTAGATTAATCTCAGTACCAGTTACAAAAATCAGAAAGAAATGCAAATTTTAATCAGTAACATTTATTTCCATTTGACCGGCTTGATCTTCTGTGACTGAGTACTATTCCTCTTTTATACATCTTAACCTTCAAACATTCGTTGGTGATATGCATTATCTCAAAACAGCTTTACCATGTGCTTACTTTTATAAATTTCACTCAGTCTCATTCAGTATGCAATTTGATGATAAAGTAATATGATCTAATGGCTAGGTGACATCAAAATGGGCAGACTTGTTCCCCTCTTCCATCTCTTCCCCTTGCCCTGGATGAGTTCTCCAGCTACCTTCCCTGTGCTGGCACTGACACATGACAAATCTGTTCAATGGAGCTAAACCACCAGAAAATTATAAATTTTTTAGCACAAATGGATTTTTGCCCATTTATCTCCACGAATTCTTTCACTGTGTGGTCACATGAATGGCAGTGCTGATGCAAGGGCAGCAAGAGTACATGACTGAAGTGGGTGAGAAAGGAATGGCAGAAGAATTTTACCACTTTCAGTGGCAATTTAGTCATTCGATCAGCACAGCTATATCTTCAAACTACACCTCGCAGTTCAAACTGAAAAGAGAACAGGAGTTTTGCTTAAGCTACAATTGAAAATATATGTAATATAGGAATATATAATGAAATGGTATTTGAAGTACAGCAAATGTATTCTTTCCTATAATACTAAAAGGCATTTTACTACTTGTCGCCATACTTGGAAAATACTTCAGTCTTTAAAAGGATCCACATAATGGAAAAATGTTAATCAAAAGTATGATAAATTATAAACTGTATCTCTAAAGAAAATAAGCAAAAAGCCAATTAGCCCAGTGCTCCTCTTCAACAAACATGTGGAAACACATCCAATTATCTTGGAAAAAGCCAATTAAAATACAATGAATAATCTAAATACCAGAACTAAATATTTCATTTTGTAATTATCTTTCTCAAGAAGCTGGTTTTAACATAAACTGTGAAATACCGTCAATCTGTCATGTTTGTAAGCTTTATAGACATGGCAGTTGTTGCTCCATTGCCTTTGTGTATATTGCAGTTTACATTAGCAAGTAACCAATGTGACACTGAACATGCCTGTTTCTGATAAGGGTTTTCAAACGTCTGAATACTTGGGTTAAATATATCAGAATAAAGATCAAAGTATATCAACAAAAGCAGTCTTATTCAGTCTTTTCATTGCAGGACTTTAAAAAAGAAGAAATATGACATAATGTGGCTTTATACACATGGTTAGCAGCATATGACTGCAGAATTTGAACATATGTACAAGAGGGACAGGAAGAAAAGAGATCCTTTTGTTTGACAAATCCACATGCGATCCAGGCATAACTGCAATTTTAATTCTGAGAGAGTGGATGTGTGTTAAAACTGTTCTGTGTTCTATGACAGACATGAGAAAAGGAAAGCCATAAAATGGCACTCTCTCCTTTCAGAGCTGCAGGGAGATATTGAGAACAATGTGTATCACAGAGAAGTATTCCTTTCTTAGAATCTCATGGAGCACGATGCAATTCTTTATTAATTAATTCTACTGAGCCTACATGACAAAACTGGGATTGAAATTACAGCATATGAAAACATTTACTACATAATGTACTGACATGCAACTGGGAAAAAAAAGTTGATTTTTATGTATGTGTGTTTTAAACTTCAACAAAGTTAGACCTTGACTTCAGACAGCATAAATAAGATTCATTCAAATGACCATAAGGCCTCAGAAGTAAGGAGATGGTGGTACTAGCCTGTCATGCTACCTTTTTCATTTGCAGGCAATCTGTGTGGGAATGAGGCCTTTTATAGCATGAAAACATCTCAAAGAAAATCCCATTATGATGAAAATGGGGATTAGAATATTCCATACTGTCAAAGTGTAACCAAATGATGTTAGTTTGTTGATGAACGAGTCCCTTAATTCCAAACAATATTGTGGTAGTGACTACATATTGCTGGCCCATATATACATAAAAAATTCAAATCTTGGAGGATTTAACACCTGAAGGATTTCTCTACAGTAGTGCTGTTTTGTGTTACCTTTTCATTCCACCACTCTCAGAGATAGAAGGCTAAATTCATGTTTAACTCTGTTTGGCTGCTCTTAAATTTTCATGCTCACAGACAAAACCAAATTAAGACAGTAGCTTGTTGTGAGGTTTGGAAACATGAGGAAACACTCCACTCCCTATTCTTAAATTAGCAAGTTTGCAAATTCAAGCATTGAAAATCAAGATAAAAATAGAAATTTGCACATGCAGGTTTTATTTGACTTTAAGTATATAGATTCTCATAGACTTAGTGACATAATAATTTGGCTTTATGATTCCTCCAATTCATTCACTTCACTGAGTGTCGTGGTTTTACCCCAGCCGGCAGCTAAGCACCACGCAGCCGCTCACTCGCTCCCCCCCCCATCGGGATGGGGGAGAGGATTGGAAAAGTTAAAGTGAGAAAACTCGTGGGTTGAGATAAAGACATTTTAATAGGTAAAGCAAAAGCCGCGCGCACAAGCAAAGCAAAGCAAGGAATTCATTCACCACTCCCCATGGGCAGGCAGGTGTTCAGCCATCTCCAGGGAAGCAGGGCCCTGTCACGCGTAACGGTTACTTGGGAAGACAAACGCCATCACTCCGAACGCCGCCGCCCCCCCCTTCTTTTCCCCCCAAGCTCCTTATAAACTGAGCATGACGTCATATGGTATGGAATATCCCTTTGGTCAGTTTGGGTCACCTGTCCTGTCTGTGTCTCCTCCCAGCTTCTTGTGCACTCCCAGCCATCCCGCTGGCAGGGCAGTGCAAGAAGCAGAAAAGGCCTTGGCCCTGTGTAAACACTGCTCAACAATAAGTCCATAGAACAAAAACATCTCTATATTATCAACACTGTCTCCAGCACAAATCCAAAACATATCCTCACACTAGCTACTATGAAGAAAATCAACCCTCTCAGCTAAAACCAGGACACTGAGTCAGAAATCTGCCAGGAAATGCAGGAAAAGAGAGAATTGTCTCATGGCTAAGGTCTGCTGCCCCAGATAAATTGGATATCATTCTTGTCCTGAACTTAAAATTCTACAGTGATATTGAATAAGTCATATCAACGAAAATTTCCCAGGAAAAACACAAACACCAGCCACATCTAGATACCTGATGTGGAGCATCTGTGATCTGTTTTTGTAGTTTTTCAACTAACTGTAACTGAAGTCTGCTCTGAACATAGGAAACACATTATGAAGATCAATACTGTAAATTATAGGAGTTTTGTATTCCAAAACAGAACACCGAAACTCATTGTTACTTTGACACTTCAATCTCTGTCCCTCCTTTCTCCCTGTCTGAAAAGGAACACATGATATCCATTAAACTTTCAAGACCAATGATATAAAAGTGTCATGAAGACTTATTAATTAAAGTGTGGAACCAAGTAAGATTCTGTAACATCTGCTTATTATAGATGTTTATTACTGAAGACTGCATCTTCAGAACAAAATTTGAATAAAGGTCCATACTTTAAACAAACAAGTCATATGAACACTCCTCATTTTTGGTAGAGGCAGAGGTTACCTGAGAATAAAAGCACAATCCAAATAAGCAGTACATTGCAATGCAAATATACCAAGTGGGTGAAAAAAGATGAGACTAGCTGGTTGTTGGATCAGCCAAGTGCACAGCTTTTAATATTGTTTTAATGCTCAAACATTAAGTAAATATTTATGGAAAAAAGTTGGACAGGCATAGATAAAACTCCAGTGCAAATGTGGCAGGCTACAAGAAAGAGATAAATACTGCATCACAGGGCACAAGAGTAAACGCCATGCTGATCAGCGTTAGCAAAGCGAGGAAAGGTGTGTCTTTGTCTTTCCCTCAGTTAATCTATGCCTGGTTTAGACTGATTGACACTGCACTTTAAAGACAAAAACTAAGTCATGAAATCTTTCAAATTATCGTATTTGACTGAATTTTCATCCATTGATTTTGCTCCACCTGCAGCACAGTAGACAAGGTAATAATTTATGATAATTATATGAAAATATACAATTAATATTCATCACCTCTCATTTCTCATCACTTTAGATGATCAGTAATGCAGAGTAAAAATGCTGTCAGATTTCTAATTGCTTTGTAATAGGCCTGGAATAGGGAAATCGTTAAAGACAAACAATCTGTCACTTGTCTGTTACCTTAACTATCTATCACTTAAAAAAGCCCTCATTAAATACATTGCTAATGAACGACAAAAGACTGTACTCACTGTGCCCAGATGTACCTTTTTAAACAATATTGTAAATTGCTTAAATAATTCCCAAGACGTTTTCAATCATTTTTGTGGAAATTTAATAGAAAACATATATTTTCAGTGCATGTTACATCTCATTTGTTCACATCATTATGACATTGAGTCTATCATATCCACATCTCCTGGGAGACAAAACTTTGTTTTTCTTTCTACTGTTGACAAATCTGACCCAATTAAAACACATTCTGGAAGAACTTAATATTCAGATCTCTGACATCTTTCTCTTAAAAAATGAAAAGGAAAAAAATTAATCCATTTTAAATAATCCTATCTCTTCCAAGGATTTTTAATATCTAGATTAAAAAAGCCCAACATTGTTCAATGTTCAAAAAATTATTTTATCTTTCACAGACAAAACAATGTTTCCCAAGAGACAGATTTCAGAATTTTTACTCACACCATTCTTTTGAGTCAGCTGTCTACTATAGCTCTGACAGAAAAATCCATGTGAAAAGTATTCTTCTCACTGTACTGACATAAGCAGTCAGAATGAAAACACTATGCCAGAAGGAATATTGGTGAGACCCCATAGTGAAATATGGTATTATTAATTACCACATTAGTTAATTACTCTTAATTGTCACATTAAAAAGTTGGAAAAATGAAAAAAGAACAATACAAAAATCATTTAAGACAAAATATCTGTGCATGACTTAAACATGCTCAATCTCTTAAGTTAATCAAAACCAAATAAATATTCAGTGCTTGTTTATGTTGGTATATATCAGATGCTAAACCACCACAGTTTAAGGCAAAAGGTGTAAGAAGAACTGATGGCTGGAAACAGGAGCCATGCAAATTCAAGTTCAGAAATAGGGACAAATTTTAACAGTAGGATCACTAGCTGTTCCAGCAGCCTTCTCACAAGTGAGGAATTTTCCATCTTTTAATATTGATAGTCAGACAAAACATACTGGACTCAGAACAGCCCTGTAACACATAAAAATTCAGACTAGGTGATCTAGTGCTTTCTTCAGGTTTTATTCCCATGAATCCTATTTCTTCTCAGTTACAAAGCAAACAAGAAAGCAGAGAAGACTATGCTTTCAGAAAACCATTAATTAAATAAATAAACAAACAAGTGAGCTAACAGACTAAGTCAGGTGTAGTGCTTTGTATCAAGAACAGCGCTACAGTGTATGCTGAAGTTTAACAAACATAAGTGCTGTCCAGATAGGGACATATTTGTCCAGATAGATAGGAAATACACTAAATAACTTTCCTTTCCAACTAGAAAAAGGTGTTTGTTGCAAAATTTGTAATTTCTCAAATATTCTGAATATTCTAGACGCTACATAATCTTAGAAAGACTTGCCTTCTGATTTTTATATAACCTGTGCATCACTCTTTTGTACACATGTAGCACAATATAAACCCAATACAAACAAAACAGCCAAAAAAAGCTTTACTACTCTGAACAACACTTTGAAAAATACCAGTTCTCTTCAGAAGTAAACAATGTAGTTAAAAGCGAAAAAGTCTGGATGTTTCAGCTGTTTCTTAAAAGAATAACATAACAAGGGGCTGGTCCATCATTTGTACTCATCTGTTATTGTATTAATATACAATGTTTTATATTCTAGCTATGAAAGATTGTCAAATTGGCTTGAGATTGATCAACAGGTTCAAAAGTCATTATGATCAGACAGAGTATGATGAGCGAAGACTAACCCGAACATAATATTGTGGTTTCTGAAAATGGAGAGATTAAAATTAAAAGACAAACTGATACACAAAGATTATAATACCAGACAAGGACAGATAATCCTGCAGTGATTTTGTTTCATAGTTTATGCATTTTGCAGTCCAGGAAGACCAAACCATT
Organism: Grus americana; assembly: GCF_028858705.1. Classification (NCBI taxonomy): domain Eukaryota; kingdom Metazoa; phylum Chordata; class Aves; order Gruiformes; family Gruidae; genus Grus; species Grus americana. The sequence goes on from NC_072856.1 coordinate 8,407,223, forward strand.
ACATTAAACAGCCTATTCTCTTTTACTTTGGCATAACTGCGAACATGCACATGAAAGACTGAATGTTTCACTTCCAAAATTGTTCCACTGACTTCAGAGATAATTCTTTAACATTTATAGTTAATTTTATATTGAACAACTAATTACAGATAATTATATTATTGGATACAAATGCTCACAATCTCTCAAGTAACTCTGAATTTAACCTACGTTATGAGCTGGCTTCAGGCACTAATCCTATAACAAGTTAAAATGGAAAAACCCTATATACAACATTTAAGAATTTGGGGCATAAAGGATAAAAATGGATATTGTAAATGTGTCCAGTCTGTAAGAGGATATTAACCATTTGTGGTAAAAACACAGGTGTAGTAACCAATCTCCAAGACATCACCACATCTTTTACAATTTTCCTTTTAATTTTCCCCTCCTGCACAACAACAGTACTTGTTCACATATCAGCCCCAATCAATGGCTGAGGGAAATACATTCAGTACTGCGAGCCACTTGAAGTTATATGTGGGCTGATTACAATCCAAAATGAAGAGGGTAACTAATTCATGCAATCATACTGAAACCTTTGCCTGAGAAGTCAGTTCTAATTTCAAAAGGGACTATGTACATTAGCTCACACTTGATACATCTCATCTATAATTCAATGATTTCAGTGAAATACATAATTACTCACACTGGTGCTGCAGAAGTTAACACCGCACTGACAGAGGGAGCTGGACTGTTCCATGGCTCATACCTGTAACTGCCCAAGCGCAAAGACAAGTCTCTCCCTTTTGACAACTATGGACTCCACGTTACAAATTTGACCTCACCTACAAAACTGCAGAAAAGGGCAAAATACTAACCTACTATTTTGTAGAGACATCGATGACCAGGATACACAAAAATCAAACTGACACACAGGTCTTCAGCAGTTTTGTAGATTAGATGTTTTCTCACCTACCACAAAAAGTCTCTTGCTTCTCTACTGTCCATGTTAAAACTTAGATAAATTCTCCATGTTTATTGTTCAGCCTCGATTGTCCCACACCCTTCCCGCACCGATGGTTAAGGGGAACAATGTGCCAGGAACAAAACTCCTAGGTCCTCCCAGCAATGTCTGTACAGCCTGGCTGCTGCTCTACTTAAACAGTTCAAAGGGTATGAAAAATGAGGAAAAGTTACTTTAATGCTAACATATTGCATAAAAATATTGCTGAATGAAGTATGCTACACATTTAATGGTATAGTGTGAACTGAGTTTGTCTGGACTAATATTTTGGGATTTTGCTAACTAGGATTGACTGAGATTACAAAAGTTGAAGTTTACAGCACCAATCTAAGCTTTTTTTTTTTTTTTAATGAGGAAATGTCTTCACATCATTAAAAGTCTGCTTCCTGAGCTTAATTTTTTTTTTTTTCATTAAGAGGATGTTCTTCCTTCCCCTTTAGGACAAGTACTTTCTAGAAAGAAACCATGGTCTTATTCCGCTCACAGAGTCGGGACAACTTGCAAGGGAGGCGAGAAGGATGCAGGATAGTCACCCTTATGCCCGGGGTTTTCTCCCCAGACACACGCTACCCGGAGCACCTGGGCGGAGGGAACCCCAGCTGATCCCGGGGACCGCTCAGTGCTCGGCAGGCCCGCGGTGCCCCGCTGTCGGAGCTAATCTTTGCCTCCGGGGCAGTGGGGGGAGGCCTGCAATGAGGGAAGGCAAAACGAACCCTGTGCGCCCCGGGTCTTCCCGCACCTGGAGGTGGAGTCCCTGAGGGGAGAGGGGGTGTCGAACGGCCCAGACTCCCGCGCAGCGAGCGAGGGAGGGAGGGAGATTAAGATGGACCCCGGAGTCTTCTCGCACCTGCAGACGGAATCCCTGAGGGGAAAGTGAGGGTGAAAAGATGGTCCCGCTCGCCCCGGGCCGGGAACGAGCGCTGGAGGGCGGCCGGGGCCGTTACTTACTGAGCCCGGAGCAGACTCACAGCTCCGGAGCGCCGCTGGTCGCTATGGAGACGGCGTCGGGCCTCGGCCACGGCTCCGCTTCCTGTCGGTGCCAACGCCGCTACTGCCCGGGCGGAAACAGGCAAGGCGGTCCCGTAAGCCACACCCACCGCTGCCCCTCGCCCCGCTAAAGGCGCAAAGCACCACGTGGCGAGGGTGTTTCCTGCCGGACGAGTTATCTGGGGCACCAGCCGCCTCCATCGATGGGCCGGCGGTGCAGGGCAGGTAGGTGCTCGCTCGCTGTCGCGGCGGGGTTTTGTGCTGGAAGGGGCCGGCGGTCTGGCACTGTCGTCCGGTTGGCGCTAACGGTTGCGGGGGTCCTTGTGCCACAGCCCCCGCGCTGATGCGGCGGGAAGCCTCCGGCAGGACCTGGTGTGCCGCGCGGGGCCGGCGGCCGGGGCCGGGCTCTGGCGGCCTCCCTGGCCTCCCTCCGCGGGTCGCGCCGGGCTCCTCCCGCTATCGAGGTCCGAGCGTCCCGCCTGTCGCCGCGTCGGTCGGCGCGGAGCTGCAGCTCTGGGGTGGGTCCGCGGTGGCGCAGCGACAGCTTCGTCCTGGGCGGTGGGCTGTGGGGGGAAGCGTGGCCCCAGGCCGCGCTTGTGTTTTCGCGTGTTTTTAAAAACGCGTTGTGAATTCCCTCGGGAGAGAGGGGCCTTCCTGGAGAAAGGTGGGGAGTGGGGAGGGGTGGGCGTGCATGCGTGCGTGGTGCTTCCCCAAAGGAAGGGGGGGCCGCCCCGCAGTCGGGGGTCCCCTCTTTCTGCTGGTAGCTCTGATAAGCTTGAAAAGCATAGTTCTCTTCCCCCGTGAAAAAAGGATTTATTCTGAAGTATGATGTGTTCACCAGAAAGTGGTTTTAGTGCTGAAATGAAAAAAGAAAAATATCCTTTTTTTTTCTTTTGTAACAAGAAAAAAAGCCTTATAAAACTCAAATCTTCCCTACTTGGAGACAGTTTTATTTCTTACCAGAAAGTGCTTGATAAATTAGCTACTACAAGCTTGGGATTTCAGCATACCGAAGAACCTGCTTGAAGCTGAAGCATTCCTGTGCTGTTACTGGCATTTATTTCTCCTGTTTATTTTTTTTCATTCTGGATCATTAGCTTGATGATAGAGGGCCAACAATAAAAAGTACCCAACTAGTTAGGTTTTACTTAGGCACCTGTGCTAACTTTCTATGCTTTTGTTAGTTCTCATTTGTTTGCTTTTACGTGCTCTTCTACTTTAATACTAAAAAAGTTAAGCCTTCTTACCCAGCAGGATGAAGGAGGGCCCATACTGTAAATGTCATTGTGCAAAACCTGAGCTGTACCTTTTTATCATCTTGCATGTATCTCATTCCAGAATTGACAAAATGTCACACTCTTGTGTACTTCATTTTTTTATAGATTAAGTACAGTATTGCTTCAAAATAAAACATGTATGTTTAAAAAGTATGTATATAAAAAGTGTGTGTATAATGTGGGTAGGTTCAAAATAGGTCAGGCAGTTAAAACACAAAATGATTTTAAAGGAGTATGAACAGCTTCTGAAATGTGATATACTAAAGAACTGGGACAGGAAACAGCATAACTTACATCACGTATGACAATTTATGGGATGGAATGGCTGTATGAAGCAAGCTGGTTTTTTGCGCTGTAGATCTTATGTAGGGGTGTAGATGTGCTTGAGGGCTGCAGTCTATTTCATGGTCCTGTAGTTTGTCACATTTCTTCATTTTTGCTTTTTCTAACTCTTTGAAATTGTAATTATATCTATTTAATTTTCTTACAGAGTGCTAAGAAAGTAATTTCAAAGCCAGTCAGAGTATGGCCTTTGAAAGGATAATGCAAAAGGACTGGTACAAAATCCTGGGTGCGAAGCCATCGGACAGTCCAACAGAACTAAAACGGAAGTACCAAAAACTTGCTTTATTAGTAAGTATGTTTTTCTTGTTTAAGATGTGCAAAAATAAATTTTATAAACCAGTAAGATGATAATTTCAGGATTCGTTTTTACATTTTTTGTATAAATACAATTAATCAGAGTGTGTTTATAATACTAGTTCACCAACGCTGGTTTAAGTTTGCCGTAAACATTTGGAGTTTGAGTTACCGTTATATTTTGCAAAGAGGGGTTGTGGTGTTCTGGTTTCAAAACACTGATATGTCTCCCAGCTTTGCTAAACATTCATGAATGAACTGAGGCAAATACTTGTTTGTCAGGTGCTGGATAATCAGGTGTAGAGATCAAAGAAGGTCATTGTTTGTAGCACACAGTTGTGAAATGTGCTAACTGATACTTGTGGTATTTACTATCCTGTGTGCCGTTACAGTGTGCTAAATGCAATGCTCGAATGTGTAAAAACCAGATGTAAAGAGTAAAAATAAGTTCTTGCTGATAGTTTGCAGTAATGGAATAGAAAATGTATAGGAGGAGAATATTTTAATATCAATTTTATTTAAAAGTTTCTGCTGTGTTTCTGTGGAGTCATGGTTTTGGTCATGCATTAAGATGATGTTCTGTGAATTCTCTTAATTTTTCCTGTACTGCTGGTATATGGGTATAAGAATCTCAGAGCTTTAGCAGGTTACTTTGTATGATTCTTGGTTGTTCTGTTTTACTCCTTCCTCTGAATTCAGGCTTTTTGTTCAGAAGATGGTTTGGCCTGGCTTTCTGAGAAAAGTGGAGTGTGGTTTTTTTTTGATACTGTTGACCATTTTCAACCAAATTTGATAGACAGATAGAAGTCCCAAGGTGACTAAATTCCTAAGTTTCTTGAAAACTGGCAACCTGGTAGAGAAGAAGGAAAAAGGTGAGGAGAACTTGGTTTTTATATATTCCTTCAGGTAGCTGCTAGCTAGACTGTCAGTATTGACAGGGCATTAGAGAGCGCACACATGGCTGATCTTGCTTGGTTTGAGGTGCCTGAATGAATGTGATAAGAAGTTGGGACTTTCAAATGAGGTAAATGCTAATCAATGGGAGACTGAGTTTTGTTAGAGTTGAAATAAATTCATGGGATGGTTCTTGGGGGTTGTTTTTGGTTTTTAATTTATTTCTAGCCCCTGTGAAAACTGCTTTAAAGGTCACTTCACCAGTGTGAAGTATGTTCCAAACCTACACACTTTGATACTCTTTAGTTGTATACGCTAAGCAATCCTGCTGTACATCTACTCCTTCTCAACACTTCCTACTAACTTATTTCTTTGTCTGAAACTGGTCCGTGTACTTCGTCTTACGTTTCAACACTTTACAAGATGTTTGCATGCAGATATAGGACATAAATCCTTTGGTCCTCACTATTAAACATTAAAAGAATCAATGTAGGAGAGTGCCTTGGAAACCGAGCTGCTTACTTCTACTCTTAACAGAAATAGTTGTTTTCTTGGACCACCTAATGATTTTTGCTTTACTGAATTACTAGTAAAATATGAATAAAATATTTATAATGATCTATTTCTTCTTAATGAAAACAATAGGAGGATCTCAGTGTAAAATATCTCTCCTGTTCAGACAGGAGTCTAATTTAAATTGATAAATGCAATGGAGTTAATATATTTCTTTCACTATGACTCTATATAAAATAATGGCATTAAAATCCTATATAAAGTATTGTTCAGAGCTGTTTGCCACAGAACTGAAACTACGTAATGCCTTTCCTGTATGATTTCTCATTTTTTAAATAGAACTGAGCCCTTTGTGTTCTAGCACTGGACTTTCATGAAATTATTTTGAAATGTGTGAAGTGAGAGTTGGTGATGGGTGGACATTACAACTGTCTGGTAAAGGCTCTCTGTAGATTTAGAAGATGAAAAGATTATTTTAATATATAAGCTTTTCCTTAGAAGTTATGTATTTCCGAACTAAATGGTTAGTGCTCTTTATTTGAAGTCATTGAGAAATGTTAGAAAAAGAAAGATATTTCTCTTTCTTTTTTTTTTGCTGTTTGGCTCAGAATTCTTTTGCTCTCAGTGATGGATCTCTCTTTCTGACTGAAAAAACACACTGATGTTTACTTATAGGTGTTTCCTCCAAGGCAGATCTGCTGCTGCTTGTCTGTTGTTGTTACCATATGTCCTGTCTCTATTCATCTTTTTCTTTTAGCTGAACTGTTACAGACTCTACTTGTTTGTCTGCTTACTAATACAGCATCCAGCACAGTCGGTCTAAAGTCTGCAAAAGCATGGAGGTAAACTAACAATTATTTTTATGCACCTTAAACTCATTGGCCATAGGAGTGGCTGGAGACTATAGTACATACCTTCGCTAAAAAGTGTTTGTATAGCTCATAGTTATACTGTGAAAGTTACTGCCACAGATGTTGTTGAGTCCAAGGGGTTCCATGGTTGAAAAAGTTGTTAGACGTTCATGAAAGAAAAGTCTGCCGTGGCATGTCAACACCAAAAATACTCTGTGATTTGGAGATTAATGAGCTATGGACTTACAAATATTGGTGGAAAATATAAGGGAGGTGTTGCTGTATGTTTGTCTTATCCTGATACTATTCCCTAGGCATCCACTGTTCGTTGTTAGTAAAAAGTGTAGCACTGGATGGATCTCGCATCTTACCTGTTGTGTCCTGCTCAGATGAAGTAACTCCCTGGCTCCCCCAAGTAAAGCTTGTGCTTAGAGTTCTTGGTAGCTTCACACCTCTACCAGCAAAGTGCTCTTTTTGGTTTTCTAAAGCTGTTGTCGGAGATGGTGGTGGTAGAAGTAGTAGTACTATCGGTGTGGGCAGAGAACAGGTCTACGTGCAGGTATTTTTAGGTACTGTGATAGCAGTCAATTACTGGAGTAACTCCAGTTTAGAAGTTGGAATAGCAGATGAGCACAGCCATGTATTGCCTAGTAAAAGACTTAGTAACAAATATGGTTGGTAGAGAAAGTTTTCTGGCTTATATGTAGCAGCAGAAGTTAACCTCCTGAAGAACTGTACTGTGCTAAGTATCTTAAAATCCAAAAGTTTATAAAGCAACTTGCATCTTGGATACCAATGGCAATAATTATGCCATTCATTCTGTAATCATGAATATTCTGATCACAGATATTCATTAGCATCAAGCATAATAGATGGTTGAATTTATTTTTAAACATAATTCTGCTGTTTAAAAATGGCAAATGTCTGAGTCCAAGCCTTCTTCAAATGATCCCCAGTGCTTCATGTTGAGCATTTGCTTTTTGCCATCTGCTGTTTTCTGTATTTGTCAACACATGTATGCTTAGCATCTTGAACGAGCAGGCAGATGTAAACTTCCAAAGCTAAAAAGAGTTGGAGATCTTGCCATATGTCATCCAAGAGACAACTACATCTGTAGTTAAATTTCAGGGTTGACCTTAATAATCAAAAGTAGTACACAATTAAAAATGGTTGAATTGTAGGTTTGTAAGAATGATAAACAATAAAAAGGACATGGATAGAATAGTTCGTATTTATAAAATTTCATTGCAACTTAATGAAACTTAAATGTATTTTTAAAAAAAAATTCTTCTGTGCTTATATGACCCTGATGCAATAATGAATTATCACAAGGTGATCCAGGTAACAACTGATAGCAGCTGAAGATGACAGACTTCTGGGCACAAAGTGTGTATGACACTGGCAGTTCTATAAATAGCTTATTTTTAAAACAAAACCGAACTTCTATGTATGCTGGCTCATACCCCACTATCTTCTCTACCACGGAGCTTCAGCCAATAGCTCTGAAAGAAAACAAAAAATTAGAAATGCATATTTTGTAACCAGCATAGCTCAATGCCAAGATTCCTTGATTGGCTGTGGTAAGTCCATGCTAAAGTGCTTTCTGAAGCACAGAAGACTGGCAGTTTCCATACTCTGAAAGGAATCACAACAAACTTTGAGAATGAATATGTTGTTGAAGTGGTAAGAGTTTGGTCTTTAGTCTTGTGTCTTTGGAACACACTGGTGCTTTTGAGATATTTGGGATACATAATAGTCTTTTCATCCACAGTAGTTTGCATACACAGTAGTTTCAACAAGATTTCTTGAATGGATAAACAGGTTTTAGGCTCTATACTTAGTTTTTCAAGGAATCCATACAGCTTTTAGGAAGGGTAGTGCTTATGTTCCACTTCTGAATGTGTATAAAATTAGAGGACCAAAATAGGATCTCGGAGGGGGGAAATTACACCATGTTTTTATTGGCACAATTTTTACATCTCCTTTTGGTCTAGCACTTTGTGGTCAAAGAATGAGTTGCCAGATTGTTTTCAAATTTTCACGTAGCTGCTCTATATCTGAAAACTGCTTTTTACAGGAAATAGTCACCAAATGCATAAGCTTTGTCTAGCTGAAAATTAGGTGTCTGTTCCTGTTGATGCTGGTGATATTATAGGATACCTTTCAACTGGAAAAAAATTATTGTGCAGGAAAATTATATGCTGCTGTTACAATATGTGTCCTAATCTTAAAGAAAATCCATGTAATTTGAGCAGGGAGTATGCAGGAAGCGCTTATTTTTAATATGGTAAGGAAATAAAATGTGCCATTTAACACAGTGTTACAAAGATTATCTTTTTTTATCAGAGGGGGTGGTATGTGTATATAAATACAAAGTGTTAAGGTGATCACTTAATGTTTGAAATAACAGAAAATTTGAAAACAGAGTGCATCAGGCATAGGTGAGAATGACTTTCAGCAACAGTAAAGAAGGACATTAATAGAAATTTAATGAAGCAAAATAACTTCAAGGAGGGATTGTTCCATTGAGCTTGTGTAGAGGAAAGATGTCTGTCTTTCTGGAGAGCAAAAAATCTGTTGTATCTTACCAGATTTGTGTACACATCTAAATTCTCTGTCACAAGAAATGCAGAGGATGTCATATATGTAAAGTTAAAGACCTGCTTGCATGATTGTTGTCTTAAAGTTTGTTTCAAAATGAATTCAGTGTTCTTCCTGAAAGGACCTGCCTACTGAGGAGCTTCATGCTGAGTATAAGCTGAGAATTTGAATCTTTAAAATGAAAACACTTTGAGTTTTCTAGCAGAAGTCTCATCATAATGCTTTTCATAATGAAAATTATGCAGTGTGTGTATTCCTTCTTTTAATAGCCTTTGCAGGGTTGTTATTTTTTGTTTGAATAGCAGCATACTTGTTAGATACTTGACAGATCATCATGCTTAGCTACCTCTAGCTTCAGCTAACTTGTAGAAAATTAATTTTGTAATTTGACAGTATAAACATAACAAGTTCAGTGCAGCCTGGTTGTAGCTTGACTGAAGTGAATATAATTGCAACAGAGAGAAAGAAAAGCCACTAAGTTTAATACAAGGGACTGTTGTTTTGACAGTCTGGGTAGTTTTATTTTGAGCTGTTCTTTACATCTTATTTACTACTGATGACCTTAATAAAAATACAAGGGGATATATTTTCAAATTGGGACTTGAAAAATTGGTTATTAGTTTATGTAGTATATAATGAACCTCAGTGTTATAGAAGTCAGTAGTTCAAATAGTTTGATGAGCCAGATCATGATTGTGATGTTCCTGCTGCTGTTTAAGCTATGAAAGCTTTATGTTTGATTTATCCATCTGTTGTTTGTGGGTTTTGGTTGGTTGTTTTTTTCTTACACCAGAAGAGGTGTAAGAATTATCATATTCAGTAGTAAGTCTGAAGAACACATATTTACCCTGGCGATGATCATGTTGCAGTAACAGGAACTTCTAGCAGTCTGAATAGTATCACAAGTTTGTTGTGTGTGTCAGGATGGTACTTAAAAGCCAAATGTTCTGGAGATGGGTGGTGCTGCCATGTCTGAGCCAAAGCTCCCGCTTGCTTAGTGAGAATTGTGTGAGGATATCATGCTGGTGGCACTTGGTCCTTGGGCCTTACTTGCTCTCATTAGGGTTAACTGGCCAATGGGAGTGTGTGTTTTACATAATTAGGCAGCTGGCTAATCAAATGAAATGCAGTGCTTAACCAATTAGTGCTCTGATTGGTCAGCAGCCAGCTGGAAGGTGTACTCCAGACACATCCTGTACAAGAACAGGCTGAGAAAGGTGTCCTGACTTGCAGAAGGGATAGGAGGAAGAGAGGCCATGGATGGAGGTGAAGAGAAGAAGGATGTGGTAAGGTGTTATAGTAGGAAAAGGGGCATATGATAGCATTGGTATGTACTCTGCACTACTCCTTGGTTAGAGGTGGCTATCTACCACAACTCAGTTTACATGGAGCAATGTCTCACTTCTTATTACTTTGTAATGTGTAATTTTTTATGTTGTTTTTTTAAAGTTGTAGGTGAATTGTAACAAGCGGATGGTGTGAACATCCCTATAGCAGAAAGTTATTTTTAACTGTTATATAGAACATGAGAAACCCCATAGCATCATAAAATAAGCTAACAAGTAATATATTGCTCATCCAGGCAGTTCAGCCAGTTGTGAAAGTAATGTTAGTTTGGAAAATTATTTCTAAATTCATCTGTTTACTTATGGGGTTATTGTCCATAGTTTATGATGAGCAGCTTCTGATACTTCATCCTCTGTAGTTTTAAGGTACATACATAAGAACAGAATGGGCATCAGGCAGTTGAAATGTGAGAGTCAGCTAATGTGTGCTTGGCCTTTAATGTCATTTATGCTCTGCTAAGGAATCCGATGCCTCTTGAACATTTTGTGTACTGGTTATATAAGTTATTAATTGTAACAATATATTAAAAGTAGAATCTACACTGTCTTTGGCAGACTTTTTGTGAAAGGTGTTCCATATTTATAAATATTCACTGTGTCCTGAGGTAGTATAAAATTAAAATTCTGATTAAAAATAAAAGTACTAGCTTATTAAATTCTATAAAGATGTTTCTTTAATATTTGTAAGTGTCCTTTCAGCACCTTTGAAGACACATTGAAGTAGTTTTATATTGTGCAGTGTGCCTTCATCTGAAATAAAAATCATGTAGTAAAAGATATGAGTTAAAACACAAAGAAGGAAGCTAGAAAGACCAGCATAATGTTTTCACATAAGTAAACGTTCTGATTATTCTGTTTGGACAGCCACAGTCAAGAGTACCTTGAGTTGTTCAACTTTTTCAAATCAAACCGTTTAAGTACCTCCTTCTGAAATTTTAAGCACTGGGTCAATTATTTAAAGAATCTATAATCCCAGAATATGAGCTTGAAGGCTAATAAAAGTTAAGGGTAGAATCAATCATCTTGCAATAACTGTGTTTGTGTAAGGATTTCTTATTGCTATTAAATTAAATTGACCACATTGGTGTTGAATCTGAAACAGTTATTAGATTTTTAAAATATTGTAGTATGATGTAGTAAGCTGTAAAACTTAGTGTTTTGGGGGCTTGAATATTTAATATTTTTTTAGATTTAAATAAATTAGCTATAAGTAATTTTGTCTTATGTTTAAAATTGATATAATTATCACAGCAATTTGTTAAAGCAACACAGTCCTTCTTTCATTTTTCTTTAAACACTTTATAGTCAGAAAAATCATGATCTGAATGACGTAACTGTCCCACCCTCCGTCTTTTCCTTGCCTCAGTGCATCATGAATGCTTTCTAATCCCCTGTTGAGCCCAAATACTCAGCAGACATGAGCTCATTTGAACTGATTTAATGCAGAAGCAAATTCTTATACCTGAAGGGTTGTCTCGTAGGACACTTTGTAGATAGTTTGTATTATTATAGTAAGAAAGTTCAGCTTTGTTGTAGTCTACCAGTCATTTGGATAAACTCTGTCATTTAATTTTCCACTATGTTAAAAGTAACTCTTTAAGGCTGAAAAGTCAATAGTCAAGATATTTGAAAAACTACACTTTGTCGTTATTCCCAATTAAATAACAATAAAAAAAAATCACTGTTGCTTGAATTTATGACCTAAGAATGTCCATGGTCAAAGAAGGTAAAGATGAACAAGTTTTCTGAGCAGCTTCTTACTAAACATTTTTTTTTTGACCTAACATTAAATAGTAACTAATTGGGTGCTTGAGGAGAGGCTGAACAAGAGTTCATCTTTTAAGAGGTACTTATCTTCTGTCAGAGCATGCCGGCAATCTAGTATCAGTTCCTACTGGTACAGAAGAGCAATGCAGTGTATTTGGGCTTGGTAGGTTTCTCTCAGTATAACTATGGCTTCTGTAAATGTTGCTATTGCAACTCAAGTAATGAAAACCTTGGATTATTCCTCTACAGTTGCTGATCTGTCTTAGGTGATGACTCTACCTTTTCATCTCCATCTCTTGACTATTCCTTCCTAAAATGAGGAAGTTCTGTAAAGGCTAAGACTGTCTTTATAGAGTGCTTATTAAATATCAATGGCAAAAAGCTCAGTAATAAATTCTGTTAAGGGAGCAGAGTCTGCTGTTGTCACATGATTTCCTTGAGTCATCTGGAAAGTATGTCCTTTCAGTGGTTAGGAGGACACACTATGTTGTTATCTTGCTGCAGATGGAGAAATTTGCCAACTGCAACCAACCTCAAATTCGAAGTTAAATTAACACCAAACTAGTGATCAATCCAGATACGAATGTGTCCTTAAGCCATCAGTGTGAGTAAATCCAATCCAAACTAGATGCAAAGTTTATGTGATTCTATGGATTATGTTTTGAATTGTTTTGCCACTATGGCTAGAAAATTTTGAAATAACTGAAAGCTGATGTGTGTTTGGGTTTTTTCCTGGTGATTTGTTGGTTTGTTGGGGGGGGGGGTTAATACTGGTGTGATATGCATGAAATGGAGTCTTTGTGCCATAGTCATAGCATGCTTCACGGCCTCTGAGGGTTGAAACTTCTTCGATGCTTTAGCCTTACTTGGCGTTGCCTAAGATAGGAAAGTGGTGTCTCTACAACAGGCTGTGGTGCTTCTGGTTTTATTTGGATAGTGTAACATGTTTGCTAACGTGTTTCTCAAGTTAAGCTGCCCCATAAAAGGTCAATGGTCTCTTCATGGGTTTTGAACCCAAATGTTTTCTAAACTGAGTGCTAAATTGTGTGTTAATATTTAGCTTTTTGGGTCCATTTTAAAAATTATAATTTGACTGCGGCCCAGCCTGTTGGTTTGAGATCATGGATGGCTTCAAATACTGTAGAGATTCCTATCTGTTGCTCCTAGAGACAGGGAAAGCTGAAAGAAATATTTTAAAGAAAACAAAAAACCAAAACCACCTGCAACGTTTGAAGTGTTATGCAAGTGTTAGAGTTATGGTCACTAATAAATAATTTTTTAAAAGTCCTCTATTCTTCAAGGCCTGCTTGCCACAGTGACTTCTGCAGCTGAAGTGCCTTAGGGACTTTGATTATGTTGTGTTATGCTTAAGTCTGACCTCTTTAAGGTGTCTGGTTTTAGGTATTCCAAATTAATTTGAAAATTGATAGTATATGTCGGTTTGGAATACCCTTTTAGTGACAGTCATTTGGGGGTGGCAGGGACAACACAAAAAAAGTGCTCTGTGCTCAGCAGTTGTTTGGAAGTTGTGGAGTATGAAAGTAGTTGACTTAGCCTGCGGAAAGGTATTTATCTTGCAAGTCACGGTGCCAGCTGAAGGCTACTGCCCCTGACTGCCTGGCCCTGCCCTTCTGCCAGATGTTACTCAGCCAGGAAAGAGCATCCTGTGGGTTTTCCTTCATCCACTACTGTACATGTCAGCTGAAAAAGTTCATACCCATTTTTTCAGTAGTTTACATAACCCTTGTTGGTTTGGTTCTTTTATAACACAGGATTCCGGGGTTTACTTTCACATGAAAGTAGTATTTGCCTAAACTAGTGTCCTGGTTTCAGCTGCCATAGTTAATTTTCTTCCTAGTGGCTGGTATAGTGCTGTGGGTCTTTTAGGTTTAGAATGAGAATAATGTTGATAACGCACTGATGATTTTAGTTGTTGCCAGGTAGTTGCAGTGCCTACACTAAGTCAAGGACTTTTCGGCTTCTCACACCCTGCCAGGTGCACAAGAAGCTGGAGAGCACAGCCAGGACAGCTGACCCAGACTGGCCAAAGGGATATTCCCTGCTGTAGAACATTGTGCTTTGGATGTAACTGGGGATGCTAGCCAGGAGATGTGATTGCTGCTTGGAAACAGACTGGGCATTGGGAGGTTTTTCCACAGGTGGTGAGCATCACTTATAATCTTCCTTTGTTACCCTTTTAAACTGTCTTTATCTTAACCCATGAGGTTGTTTGGCTGTTTCTGTTCTCCTCCCCATCCCCTTGGGGTTGGAGGGGTGAGCAAGTGGCTGCGTGGTGCTTAGTTACTAGCTGGGGTTAGACCAAGACAACTAGTTTCCTAACCATTTGCGTAACTGGCATTATTGTATGACTAAGGCCACATTAACGTATGCCTAAACAGTGGAACATCATTTAATGTGATATTTAACAGTGTAAATTGTGAGCACAGGGACCAGAAGTTTAAAAGGAACTTTTAAAATTCCCTTTCTGGTTTTATTTTTACCTTTATACTCCTGTAAGTTTTAAAATTATTTCTTTCCTTCTTTTTATTGCTTTATCTTCTGCTGTGTAGTGTAGTTTCCAAAAGACTTTTTTTACGTAGCTTTTGAGGCTCTTGGGTGGCTCTTCATAGGAAAATAAGGAGCCAGGGAAGCAGAAGAAATTGAAGAGAAGCCGTTTCTACAGATGTATTTTCTGGTAACCGTAGGTTCTGTTTTCTTTTCATTTTTATACCTTCATTAGCCAAATCTTTGTTTCTGTTTATACAACAACCGTTGATTTTCTTTCTATCACTAAAACCTGAAACTTCTACATTTCATTTCAGCATTAAGTTTGTTCAGGAGCTGAAAAGGATGAGAAGTGTGAACACTTAATATGAAAGTTATGTGCAGTAATTACTTCAGTCTAACAGGGTTAGATCTTTCCAGAGACTGGGGAATGCGGGGTGAAAGGACTAGGAGTTCATTACTTAGGTTTCTATAGGATGGGCTAGTTATTGTTGCTGCAGAAATGCAGTCCATTTGCCTTGCCAATGCAGTAGGTTATTTATCTCATCTTGATAAAGTTTTCAAACAAGAATCTGCAATTACTTGTTTTTGCAGAGGGGAGCTGGAGTGCTTTAAAGTAGCAGATTCATGGAGTGTTAACTTGGAACAAGTGGAGACCCGCTGTCAGTAGTGAAGACCAATAAGAGAATGTAAGGTCAAAACAGTATCATAATACTACAGTACCATGATAAAAGCAATTGCATTAGAAAAGAATTCTGGTCATATGTGATATAATATCCAATAATTTACTACAGAGAAGGAAGTATTTTTTCATTAGAAATTACTACTTAGTGTAAGACTAGCTCTGCAATCATAGGACTTCTACAAGTACCATCAAATGGAAAGTGATTACTTCCATGGAACTTGAAATTTAGTTCTATAAAAGTAGAGTCAGAATTACAGTGGCAATCCTGCTGCTACTGCAGTTAAATATATAAAATAAGTATGCTAAAGACAAGAATTTTGGCAGCAGACGCTAAGTACAGAGGAGGAAAAGCAGATCTATCTTCAGATTTTTCAGATGGCTCTCAGCTTGGATTCATGCCTGACTTGACAAAAGATTAAGATTTACCAGTGAATAATAGAACCATTCAAAACTCTAGTCAGAAATTAAGGTTATCAACCTGTGTGATTTAAATGTGAAAGAAGGTGTTGTGGTGAAATTCTTGGCTTAATCAGAGAGATGGTTGAGGAAGTTTAAATTATGTTTAAGCAAGATAACTTAGAAATAAAATTTGAGATGCAAATTAATGAGTTTATGACAGTGTAATTTAATCTATGATTTTTATTTTTTTAATTCCACTTTAAAGGACTCCAGTAATTTTCAAGAATTTGCAGCATTGGGTTGCTAGTATCCTCTGTGTTTTTACAGTGCAGCTATTAGTGAATGCCAGTTACGTAGTCTGCTTCACTGTTGCATATTGCTGTGTATATTTAATCCTAACTTTTTTTATTCTGGCTACTTTTAAAATAGCAAGTTGGGTTGTCTGTGGGTGTTGTCTTTAAAAAATTATTCATTGGATGATGAATAACTAAAATATTAAGGAAAAAATCCTTTTTCCTCCTATGTGCTGTCTTGATGATGCTTTGCTGCAAATACGTTGAGTCCCAGCAAATATTTCCTTATGGTAACAGTTACAGCAGCAATAATATTATCAGAAATATTTCTATTCTGATGGTTCTTATTTGTCTCAAGCTAGAGGTCTGCTGTGCTGGATGTTGTGTACAGCAATGGTTATCTCTGGCCTGAAGGTATGGAAAAGATTAATAATGTGTGTAAAACATGCAAGCAGTTGAGTGTTGTGCGGGAAGCTCTGATACTTGCATAACAATTTCCGATTATGGCAGACTGTAAGGAGGAAAAAGGGAGAAGAATGGATGTGGTTTTCAGCAGCTAGCTGATCACTCAGCGATGTTAGAAAAACGTCATAGAATGGATAAGGTCTAAGAAATTAGAAAGAAAATGAAACTCTGTTGGCTTTACTTTTCTTCAAATAAGGAACATTTCCTGTGAATAGGAGTCATCCTGGAGATGGACAGTGGAGGCTGGAATCAGTGTCAAAGCAGATAACAATATCAGGTAGGAAAAGGCTAAAGTTGTTAAAAAGCTTAAAGATTGTTTGTGTTAGGGGGGAAAAGGGAAGAAGAGATGGATTGAAGTAATGAATCAAGAAGATAAATTCCTTGCTCTTTTGTCCAGCTGTCTTTGGATAGACATCCTTTGGGAAGTTTAAATCTCTATATGAAAAGATTGAATGTCACGAGGAACTCTTCACTTTCTGTTTCTCCTCTTTGCAAGTGGCAAAAGCAGGCTACTTCCATGTTCCCTGCTAACTTCTGCCAATTGAGTGAACATGTTGAAAAGATTGATTGTGGGCTAGGCAGGCAAGTCTAAGACCTAGAATCATTCTTTTCATGGAAGTGAACAAGCTTCATGTTTCAGAGAGACTGCTTTGCTGCAAAATCACTGAAATAAGAAAAGCACCTTCAAAGTAATTTTGGTTTGTGCTGTTTTAACATGAGACTGCACCTCTTTTTTTTTTTTTTTTCCTTCCCAAATACTTGCCATGTGAAGCTTTTCAATACTGAATTGTGCTAGTTACTTAGCAGGGGATAGCTTACAAAAATGTAAACAAGTGTGGAACCTGATCTAGTGAATGTATGTCTCTATGAGTATCCTAATGAAGTGCATGTATTACATTCCTGATATTTTTGCAGATGAAATCAGTCCTATATTCAGCCCACTGAACATACATCTTGCCTGTTACAGTCTTTGTGTACAGGAAAGGATATGATCACATCAGTTCAATTTAGAAAGCCTGTAGGGGAGGAAGGGTGGAGCAGATATTTAAAAACAATAATAAACTTTATTTGCTTTGGTCTCCATTTTTCATCATGCTAGTGTATTGCAGAGAAACAATGAAATGTTTTTGATGTAAGCTTCTAGTAAGCATTAGGTGGCAGTAGTGTGTTGTATTTGGCAGCTGCGTTGTCTGTTTTTTATCTTCTGCAATCTTTAGTGCAGTGTAATAAATGTAGAAAGCATGTATTTTATTTCTATATAGTTTTTATAAAATGCTGATTTATGGTTGTTCTAACTGTATGTGACTGTAAGGGCAGCCATTGTTCAGACTCTTGCATACATACATACTACACGCTAGTTTCTGCACAATAATCATGACTTATTTTCTGATACACAATATCTAACAGTGATAATATTAACTGCAAAATATTCTGATGAGAAACATGCTGTTAATGGCTGAGTTTAGTTTTGCGGCCTTTACTTTTTTCATAAGCCATTACCATTTCTAAATTTAATATAGCCTGTTAGATGAAATGTGGGTTTTATGCTTGTGTTTACTCTTTTTCCTTAGCTAAAAAACAAACTTAGGCTCAAGAGAATGTTGGTAGGAACATAATTAACCTTTCAGCATAGTGGTGTTACTGTCACTCCAGATCTTAGATAAGTGTGGTTACCTTGTGACCCTTTTGGAGGGTTTTCTCCCCTTCATCCTTGTTTCTCACAGGTAAAGGATCTCAAGGAGTTTAGAACTGGTGTTGCAAGGCATTAATTGGGCAGGATGATCAGTTAATAGAAGAGGAGCAAGAAAGTGTTGACAGAACATGCTATCTAATTAGTACCTGATGAACCATGTAGGCCACAGAGCCCAGTGTAATGTTGCTTCAGGGTAGCTCCTATACAAGACCTTTACATGAAAAAATAAGCCTGTAGAAAAGCTAAAAAAGAATATTTCAGCATAGTTCCAGTGAAGGAAGTCTTCATTGCTGAAAAACTTCACTTTCCACTGAGAACTTGGGGAAAGCCAGGGATACTTAATTCATAGAAGAAATTATCAAGCCTGTGTTTTGTACAAGTCTTGCTCTTAAATAGTGTAGCTTTTTGCTTGTTTAGGCCTTTTTTCAATGTAAGAGGTGACCTACAAATTATGGAAATAGATGAAATAGTTGGGTTTTTTAATGAAAAACTGTAGTTTTTCTTCCTGCTTTTTGGAGAAAAAGAAATAAATACAAGGGCAGTAAGATTTCCTGATGACTCATGATAAAATGGCAAGCAAAATCATTCGAAGTTAAGAGCAGGTAGCACCACAACACTTTGAGGTTCAACCCGAACTGGTTCTCTATTACACATTGGTTTGTAATTGTTTTTCAGCTGAAAACTTGGTAATTTTGAATTGAAAAGCCCTTTGAGTCTAGCAAGGTAGTACTGCTGGAATTATTTGGTTTACCAGTAATCAGGGTTTTTCCATTCACTTACACAAATATGTTGGTAATTAATTCATACTATTAAGAAATTCTCCCTCCTCCAATGATAGGAGAAAAGTTTAATGTTTGCATGTTTAAACCAAACATTTTTTCTAAAAATTCATTTTTTTCCTGCAGTTTAAGCTCTTTTGTTTTACTGAAATAAACCACTTCCTTTTACTCAATAAATTACTTCAAGTTTTGTAAAATACTTCAGTGATTTTTTTTATCCTGCCCTAATTCAGCTGGTGAAGTTGGAAAATGGCTTCTTTCTGTGACCTTTCAGTGAGTGCCACAGGGTGGGAGCCAAGCGCATGTTTGTCACCCTCTTTCTTGACCAACACAGGTGGCTAAACCATGTGTTTTTCACAGTTATCCAAAAATTCAAAATTCCAGTTTAATAAATGATTTTGTAATTCGGACTGTGTTCTAAGCCCATTGCAGAATGGATTCTGCAAGCAAAAAAGAGTTCAGCCTAAAGCATAACAGCTAGTCTACTTAGGTTCTAATCTGTATATCATGCTGCCTATAGCTAGAGTGAATGATCATTTGGAATCGGTGTGCTTGATTGCTCAAATAGAGGTGTCATATACATGGTCTAGGTAATACCAAATACGTATGTTAATTCTATTACATGCTGACAGGGATTTGTGGCTTAAAGTATTCATTGTGACAATGTATGTAAAATTAGCAAAAGTGTTAACTTTAAGTGTAATTACGTAGCTCCAGGAGTGTTGTAATTGCATTATATGGTTCCTTTTTTGTGCTGTGTCCA
Source organism: Grus americana (assembly GCF_028858705.1). Classification (NCBI taxonomy): domain Eukaryota; kingdom Metazoa; phylum Chordata; class Aves; order Gruiformes; family Gruidae; genus Grus; species Grus americana. Next base: position 8,426,686 of record NC_072856.1, read on the forward strand.
GCAGGGAGACTGTTCAGCTTTATTTTGTTACTCTATCAACTGATCTGGAACTTCCAATACATGCAGCATAATTTGATTAAAAATATTGCTGCAAGCCTTATAATGCCATAGTATAGAACTGGAAATGTGCAGTTTTGCGGGGGTGTGGGATGGTGAGGGGAACCCACTCCCCTATACTGTGTTAAGCTTACCTAGAATATTTCAGATACACAAGTTTAGTATCTTGGATAGTTGTAAACATAAATTTACCGAGCTGTGAGACCAGTAGAAGCAGAATGCCTAGTTTTGTGATAATGATCATGAGGTCTGGGGCCTTGACAGGCCACACTTTAAATTGCCTGAGGACAGAGATTTCAGGAAGGGTACCCCTTGTCAAAAACCTGAAGTCAGTATGAACTTTGCAATGGGGGCCAGGTTTTTCCACTAGCTATCACACTGGAGTCTCATGTTCACAGTCTGCAGTAAGAGACTTTCAGATAGGCACTCCTAGATTAAAGCAATATAACTCTTCCATTTCCAAATGTAATTTTAGGAAGGGGAGGGATGCTGCACTGAGCTTAATTCTCCAAACTTGATTCCAAAGCTATGGGAATACAAAGACTGAACGCTGGCTTCTTCTGGAGAGAGCAAAAAAAAAAATTGAGGACAAATACAGAGACTGTCAGCCTAGTATATTTTGATTCTTGAAATAATGTAGAAGAGTTGTTGATTTCTTAGATATTTATAGATGTGACTTAAACATTGTGGTCATGTGGCCAGATTAAGGAATCTTATTTTAAGAATTGTAATAACTTTCTAATAAAAATGAGTCCACGTGGTCTGTAGATAACTAGGGAAATGGATGTAATTATATGACCCAATCCAGCCCTTGTTTAGCAGTTAATTTCTCCAGATTTGTGAGCATTTGGTCAGATCTACACAGATTTGGTTGTTGGTTTAAATCTAGCCAAGGCTAGTGGTGTCTTAATTGCTACCACAGAGCAACCATTTGGCCTGTGCAAGATGAATGTTGTCAAGGTACCTTCTGCAAGGCGGACATTCATCCACTGGGAATGTATCAAGAAAGTTTTCATTAATTGGTCCCTTTGTTGGCATTTGTGGCAGAGCAGCCAAAAACTGAGTATGAACAGATACTCTGTGTCAGAGGGTGAGATTTACTGGCAAGTCCCAGTAAAAACTGGTATTTACTGCATATATTGTAAGCAAGGGGCAAAGGATTTTCCTCCTAAGAACAGCCTGGCACTAAATTTACTCAATTCTTTTTTTTTTTTTAAAGGCAGGGAAATGTAACAAGAATTCAGACTGCAACTGGAATTAAATAGTAAATAGCTGGTTAATATTTTTCTTCCTAATGTTCACTGCCTTGTAGCTTCCTTTTAATATGATGTGAAGTGTTATGATGAGCTCTGTAGTCTACAGACAAATTTGCATGGACCTATGAATACTTCTGTCAGATGAGAACACTTGACAGTTTTGTCCTGACCTCGTTAGCTTAACCTGTAGATAATTTCAGTAGATAATGTATGAATGTTGTGTAAAGCATGAGAAATGTTTTTAAACATAGCTTCTGATTTTTAGACTTGTGCTCATGTTAAGTCCTGCATTTTGTTTGTTTTTGTCATGTTAAAAGGATGCACTTCATTATATCGCAAAGGACACACTGGGAATGATTTGTGTGTTTTGTTTTAGTGCAACATGTTTGTTGCTAAACTTTGTGTAGACTGTTTGTGTTAAGCTTTCTGTTCTGCTTGCTTGTGCCCATTTTGTCTTTAAAAGAATTTTAGCTTATTTTATATTACAGTGTGGAATAAGTAATAGTTTAGACTTACGAACCAAATACATTTATATATTGACCCTAAGAGAATTCTGGTTCTGAAATTTGAATATATTGCCTCTTCAATATTGAGCTTTGATGGAAGAATAAACTCCCCAGATCCAAATAACTGTGACTTTCAAAAGTGCTTGGTATTAAGCTCTGCAATTGCAGAAAGGAGTCTCTCATTGTGTTGGATTCCTAGCCATGAGTCCGGCCATGTTATTTGAAAATAATGGCTTGGGTTTCTTTCTTCATCCAGCTGTTTCCAATGTTTCCCTCCCTCTCGTTCTTTTTCTCTTCTGACCAGTGTAGTATCCAACTCTTGTGTCCACTCACTGTCGTTCATCCAACTCTCCTTTCAATGGAAGTGGATGTCATTGATGCGTACTGCTGTTATCTCATGCTATCCGATGCTTATCCATGGTGACTTCCACTTTGGCAATGTTAATCCAGTCAACCCTTACATACCCATTTCCTGACTCTTCTGCTGACGATTCCAATTCAATTCTGTCATTCATCAACAATGGTAGCTTCATCAGATATGGAGCAGTGCTCTGTAAAGTTTGGGTTGAATTCCTTTTCCCTGACCATTACTGAGTGTCTTTCACCACTGCTTATTTTTTAATATAAATACAGATCTTTATAATACCTCCCGGAATGTGTGAAGTTGTAGTGTAGGTCGTGAACACTGGGCTTCCTGTTACTTTTACAGTGACAAAAATAATTCATACTTGGCTGGAAAACTTTTTCTAGCTGCATTACATGAAACAAATACTGTCAGCTACTACTATATGACTAACATGGAGAAAGGGAGAAGGATGTGAAGAGGTACTAAGGTAATTTTAGATGTTAATATTCTATCATTGACTTATTTACAGCTTAGATTTAGTCATTAGATGTAGTTCCTACAAAAGCACAAGCACTCAAAAGCATGTAAGTAATCCCTTGTTAAAATCTTACTACTTGATTTACTCAGAGCACATCTCTAGCCTTAAATATATCCCTTACTCAGATATAGGCACACATCCCCTATTGAAATAGTAAGCCCAGAATAGTGTAACTTTTTAATTTTTCAGCTCTGGCTTCATCATTGTTCTGTCTCTTTACTTTTCAATATTAGAACCTTAATAATAGTTTCTCTTACAAAAAAAATCAAATAAAAATATTTATTATAAAATTTAAAAGTCTGAAATTATTATCTTGGGGAGAGAAGGTCAAGATTTAATGCAGCCACATATGGTTCATCCCTTTTATATTAGCTTTTATTTGCTGCTGAAGATTTCTCCAAATGTTTGACAGCTTTGCATAAAATATTGGAAAGTAGGAAAGACAAAGCCATAAAAAGTAGAGAGTACTCCTCATTTCAACCCTGGTAAAAATGTAAGGCTGATCTACTTCATTTGCCTCAGAAAAAATAGAGAGCTTACTTTTTAAATAGGCTTACTTTAAAACTGTGTAATTTTAGGGGGAGGAAGTTCTTTAACAGTTAACCATTAAATACATAGTAAATTAAAGCACTTTTCCAAAATTTTGTTTAAGTTCTGAAAGTAGTAGTAGTTTTAGTAGAAAATCAAGCCTCTTGTTTTGATGTATGGGATTAGGGATGTGGTGCAGTTTTGGTTTTTGAAGTGACTACCCCTTATGCACAAAGCAAAATAACCATTGTAATGTATTAAGTAATAACAGAGAAGGAATAGTACTTTTTTAACTTTTTAAAATAATCAGCCTTTTCAATTTGTCACATGGAAAAGTAGTTATGAATAAAAGTTTGACTATATTAAGCCATTTAGTTATTGTGTGTTCCACTGTTCAGCAAGAGATAACAAATCTAGTGTAAAGCTTATGCCTGTACGCTTCACCCCTCCCTTCCCAGTACGTTGTATTTAAGTTCATTCTCACTGGGTGCTCTAAAGTTCTTTTGAAAAATAAATTCATGAGCACCAATAAGAAATGTACATTAAATTAACTAGAGGTTTTCTGCTTGCTAATTTGAATTTGATTAAAATCAATCAACCCTATTACATTAATTGCATAAAGTTAAGCAACTTGTACGAGTGTTAGGAGGATAGGGACCTTAGTGTGTCATCTCTGTGTTGCTTGATGTGCTCAACCAACGCTCAACCAGCTATCTTAGTTCCTCATCTTGTGGTATGAGAGTTCTTAAGGTCTGTTGGTACGGTTATTGAGATGGAATATCATTACAGAATGACCAGATGGTCTTCATTAACTTCCGGGGATTAAAGTCCAGGGATTAATTTTGTAATTCTTAAAGTGCAGAAGGGACTGAACTTCATGGAGTGTAAAGAACGTAGCAGTTGAATGTGCTGTAGTGTGTTCCAGATTCTTATACAAACCCTGTGAGTGAAAGCCATACATGTGGTGCGCTGTATAAATAAAAATATCAGAGCTTCCTAAGAGGAGAGAGGTCACAAAGTTAATTTTGGGAATTGTTTTACCTGACTTGTTAGTGGAACTTGTTAACAATGATTTTAATGTAAAAGCAAAAGCTCACAACTATTGTTCTGAGGATGTTGGTTCATAATGTAAAGGAGTGCTCATTTCAGCTGCGAGTAGTAGACAAGAAGTTTGAGCCCTATCAATATATGATGGAACTCAAGTAATTTTCGGAGAGTCTACGCTTGTAATTATTTGGTGAATGCAACAATGTTAACACCTTTTTTCTGAGATGGAAGAAGTTTGCTCACTTGCTTGTCTTTTATTCTCTAGTAGGTATCAAAGGCAATAGATTAATATATGGAAATACTATTAATTTACCTAAACTAAGATGTCCCATGAAAAATTTCTAAATTTTTGGATACTTGTATAAGTAAGAACTGAACCTGTATCTGTGTTTCAGAGTGTGTTTGCCAGGTGATATGCTGCTCCCCACTGTACCCAAACTGCTGCAAAGTACAGTCTGATGTATACTAAAAGTAAGGCAGTTCAATACAGTTGTCTTAGAAAAGTAAAATAATGATACTGTAATTGAAGAGGGGGTGAGGTTAAGTTTGTATTAGCCTGCTTTTTACTGTTCCCCTGCAGAACTAAAAATTTCACCAAGTCTCCAACAGATAATGTTTAAAGCGTGTTTTCCATGTGAGCTTTGGACTTCAAGGTTCATGCTTTTTCAAATTTTTCTTAGTGATTGTAAATACTAAACCAAACAAATCCAAACAAAAATTTAAAAATTAACCCTTGTGCCAAGAGCTAGAGTTCACAAGAAATGCTATGACAATGTGACATTTAAGATAAACATCAGGGGAGCAAGCAGTGTTGCATGTATGTGTAAGGTATTTTTTTATAGTTAACAGATGAACTAATGTATTTCCATTATCAATCAGTTTATTTTTTAACATTCACAATAAGTACAAAGTATCATATGCTGTAAAGTGATATAAATTCCAGACAGTCTTTGGCAATGGAAAGTTGTTAGCAAATTACTGCTAGTAGAGGTGTAAAAAAGCAAAACCATACATCTCTAACCTTCTTCCTTTTCCTCTCCCTCTGTCAGACTCAGGAAAATATCCTTTGTTATATAAAGTCCTATTAAGTAGTAACATGTTTGAACATAGTAGTAATTTTTACTAAAATCATGATGAGTGCTTAGTGAAAAACTATTTTTATGGAAGTATTGCTTCTTAAAAGCATATGTGACCAGAAAGACTTAAATATATCCTGAGTGCAGTAATACAGCTGAAAATAGCGCTCAGCTGGCAGGTATGAGTGGCACAAAGATAATTTGCACAGATTTTGAGAAGTGATATTGCAGGAGACATTGGGGGGCTCTAACATTTTGAGTAAGAACTTACAACTGGATGCACAGAGGAAGAGATGAACAATAGTTCAGTTTGAGTAGAAGGAGGTAAGTCGAGTAGAAAACAGGCTTGTCCATTTTCATTACGGAGCTTGTACACGGTTGCAGCTGAGATTAACATAGAAATAAGGCTGAATGGGAAAGGAGGAGATCAGAAATGTACATCGTATTTCACCTCCCTCAAAACAAAACCAAAGCCCTGATGCTGTTGAGGCAGCTCCTCTGAAGGGTATGATGGAGAAGGAGGAGAATCAGAAGCAAGAATATGGTAACCAAGAATAAGGGAAGCATACCAGAAAAAGAGTATGGTTGATTAGTGTCTGAAATATTGATTGAGGACACTAGACTACTCTCTCTAAACTTTTATGGGCTGGCGTAAACTTAGGTAAGACGTTCTCTGTGGCTAGTGTCCGAGCTGGCTGACCAGGGTCCACAACAGCTTGAAGAGAGGACACCTCCTTTGTATCTCAGAGATGAAAGAGAAGGGTATGGACAATTGAATCGTTGAATCAAGAGCAGATTTTTGCTCCAAACAGGCATTCTTGGATTTTGATCAGCAAGCTGGAGAGTAGGAGAACAGAGTCAATACATAACAAATTCAGATGAAATAGGGTCACTGCTAGGGTGGGGGAAGAGAATTAGAGGAAAAGAACAGAGGTTTGAGGATTTTTCTTGGTGTAGATGTAGAGTATAAAGGCGTTGGATGGTAATAGAGGAGCAAGCGCAACAGAGGAAGGAGCAAATAGTTTCAGAAAGCATGGAGACCAAAATAGACTTTTTTAATTAGTAGATCCCCTACTGCATAGTTATGAGTTACATGAAATTGCAGCCTTTTGAATATAAAAACTGCATTTGCTACAAATGTTAAATTTTCCAAATCTATAGGAAAGAAGTTAAAAGCTAAATGATAAATCTGAAGAATAATGGATTTTCTGCATTATTTAAGCAATAAACGGAATAGCCTTTTCTGCACTGATTATTATTTTTCCAAAGTACTTTTATGAGATTCATGGCTTACTGTTTTTCACTAACTATTTCCAGTAGAATCCAAAATTATTTTTCAGTTAGGCAAAGTTTTGGTATAGCAAAGGAAAAGCATGACCAATGTTGCAGAGAGCATTTTCTCAACATTCTTGGCAGGAGAGAAGCGAGTATTCTTAGTGCTGTTTGGGGCAATTGGTCAGTAATGTTTTCATGTATCTGTTAAAAAAAAAAAAAACAAAACCTGATCTGAGAAGGTTTGGTCCTGTGGCCAGTATAATATTCCTTGAATAGGCCTTCACGTCCTTTTGGGTATAAGCTCTAGGAGAAAGCTTACAGTATCATCCAAACAGAGTGAAATATACAGCAGTCATATAACTGTCTTTTTAGCTATTATAATTAACCCTACAATATTTGGGGTGGATCCAAATTTTAAATACACAATCTGAAATATTTTAAAATAATGAAATATCATTTTAGATAAAATAACTGCTTTGAGGAGTAAGTGCTGGACACATACCTCAAACAAATTGTTAAAAAATAACATTGATAAAAGGAAACAATGTAAGTCTTCAATGTGATATTTTGCCTTGTATGCTTATTAGGCATTGATTATTTTTTTAATGTTCTTTCACAAATGTGGTGTACGGTCAACCACCAATGTTAAAAATGCTATTAAAATTTAATACAACTGGAAAAGCTAAGGTTTCAGAAAAATGGATTTGAAAACAAATAATACATTTAAATAGCTTTTACTCTACAACATGATGCATGCCAACCAAATAAAGGTATAATTACTCATTTTCTAATTAGCTATTTAGAATGCAATGACCAAAAATTTTTTGTCTGCACCTTACAATTTTGTCATGTTCAGTTGGGGAGATAAAAAGAGGGATCTCTAAGAGATAAGCCTTTATGGATCACAGCCATATTTTCAGCAAGTCGTAAGCTAGTCCTCAGTCTTGAATGCAGAGATGACTTCAACTGTGCTTACTCATAGGGTGGAACAAAGATACACATTTGTGTACAGACTTCATACTTGAGGTTACAGGTACGTTTATTTGTATATGGAAAATTACCTGTGAAAAAGCTTCAGGTCAAAGATTAACATTTTGCTCTTACGTACATTCTCTTGTTGTCATACAGGGGATTTACGCGGGCAATACCCATCAGCGCAAACGACAGATACGTACATCAGTGTGCAAATAGACTCCAGTAAAAGTGGTCCTTTTAAATTTTGAATTTTATAAAGCACAAATGATACTAGTATTCTTTCCTTTCCAAAATTAATTATAAACTAAACCAAAGGGGTTCAGTTGATCAGAAATCTGCTCAAACACTTGCAGAACAGGTGTTCTAGGTCTTAAAATCTGCTGTGCCTTTCAGTGCCCCAACTGATGTTAGCATAAAGGGCAGAAGTTAAAGCTCCAGAACAAGGGATATCTTGATTTATAACACAGTTAACAGCTGATAGCTCTGATTATATTGCAACTTTCTCATCTTAAATGCTGTTTCCTGTTGGTCCATCACTTATACTGAGCAATTTAAAATATAAAAAAAAGAGATTATTGGAGATGAATTAAAGCTACAGGAAGATGGAGCTTTGAGAGTTCCTTTTCAGTAGACATTTGAACCAAAAAAGTCAGAATGCTTTCTTCAGAACCTGTAGTACAAATAGTAAAGAAAACGTTTTATTATTTTAATTATTATTGCCTATTTAATGTGGGATTTCTTGCAGCCGTGTCCTTGAATAACCATTTCTTAACTAAAATGACACAATTTTGTAGCCAGTGATCCATGACTTTAAATATTTGGAAGGGCTATTGATTCACTGAAGTAGAAGAAATTAAAGATGTTGAGGCATATTTTCAAAAGTAGAATTACCTCTATTATAAATGATACTTGACCACGTATATTCTATTTATCTTTTAAATAATAATAATAAAAAGCTAGGTACATGTAATACAGCATTCAATTTATCTGCAGTAGCCTTAACTGAACATTGGAGGTGGTGTTTGAATCATTTATGTGTAATATTACAAGAGCTGCTAGCACCTACAGCATCTCCTCTTGTTCCCAGGTCATGGTCCTCTGCATGTACCTATTTCTGTTTGTGGTAGTCACTCTCTCTAGGTAAATTGTCCATAAGACCAATGATTCCATCAGCAAATTATCCAGAAAATACCATCAGTGCGCAGGGTGACATTTGTGCCACTGGTGGTTTTGTTGCCATTTCAGTGGTCTAATTAAATTGGCAGTTTCCTCTTGTGCCCAGCATCGTTGTCTCCCTTCCTTTGGCACCTTAGCTCAGACCTTCTCCTTTTCTCTGTCCTTTTAACTGAATATCAAATGCATTATTGATTGCTTCTCTTCCACCCTCCTCACTTCCACTCCCCTCAACTTTTTTCTTTTTTTTTTGATTGGCAGTATCATCCAGACAAACAGAAGGCAGATGTGCCAGCAGGAGAGGTAGAGGAGCGCATGCAGAGGTTCATCGAAATTGATCAAGCGTGGAAAATTCTAGGGAACGAAGAGACAAAAAAAGAGTATGACCTGCAGCAGCGTGGTAGGTTCCTGCCAAGGAGTGCTGTAGTGGCAGCAGCTCTTTAAATAAGCAGGGTCTGGGAGTGGTAGTTAGATGGTATTTTAAAATGCTGTTTATTGCTGAACCAAATGTTTCTTTCACTCTTGTCCCACTTTCAAATGTGGATCCATTATTTATAGCTTTTGCTACACATACATTAGCTAGTGAAAACATTGAATTACTTCCAACAAAACATTAGGTGGCGTTATTCCTATTAATTTGAATGAATATGAAATTTATACTAATTACAGACCTTAGCCCTTTTTATTTTATTAAGGCAGCTTCATTAAGCATTCAGAGGTTTAAGTCTTAAGCTACATTTTGTTGCAGTATCTTAGATATAGGTATTAATCCATTTATACCTGGTGTTCAATGTGTATTGATTTATAAGCACGTCAGAATCATTAAGACATGTTCTTTTCAGTTGTATGTGTGTTATGGTTGCTTTCATAATTCATCTGTAGTCCAAACTAGTATTTTTAAAGCGGTTTTATAAATAATATTCCAATATAACACATTAACTAGGCAGTTCTAGCATGCATTTCTTTTTATACCTCTCAGAAAATAGCTCCTTAAAACAGTGACAGGCTGTTGTGAGAAAGGAAGGGGGGAAATGTAGGTCAGGTCTGTCACACATGGGCTACCATTACATGAAGTGATAGGCTGTCTTTCTGCTCTGGCCTCAGGATAGGAGTCCCTCAGCCTTCCATTAGAACCTTCAATAAATGTATATCCACCCTACATGTTAATGGGGGGAGTCAATAATAGTGTATTGCCTGTGGGGAAAACACTCAGTCGCACTCTGCAGTAACACACTCTGGTCCAGCATTGACGTGTAGCCACCACCACTTTTGAATGTGTCTGATAAAAGCCCACTGTCTCTGCAGCTTGTTATTGAATTCTCTTCCATTGTACATTGGCACACCATCAGACCTTTCTCTCTTGTGCTGATTTTTAACTCCCCTGCCGCTGCGGATACCAGAACTTTGAGAGACAAAGGCTTAGTCATTCTGGCAGATATGCATCACTGCAGGATAAAAAGAGTGATATATAATTGTATATACCCAGTATGAATTCTCTAGTTAAATAATCTTGTATTTCAGACTTTGTGTGGGTTTTGGAAAAGAGGGTGGAGGGGTGAAAACAGAATTGCTGAATAAATATTTTAAAAGAATGGAAAAATTCTGATCTTGTGTGAATTTGTATGTAAACAGAATTAAGATCAAACTTACATTTTCATCTCAAACTTATTTTTTTAAATGCTTGAACGTGATGCCAGAACAGAAATTTCCGCTACCCAGTGCTCTCAGCCTATTGTACTCCTAGCGTTGTAGTATTGGCTCTGTCTTCCGTTGTCACAAATTGTACATGCACAGGAAAAAAGAAATATTAGAGATTGTTAGATGTCTTTTGTGTATCTAGTGAGTTAAAGCTTAAATACAGACCATGAAGTTCCATTTTGCTTGGGTCAGGTTTAATCTACTGAAGTCGAGAGCTACATCAAGATTTAATAAGCTACTTTTGTTTTCCCATGGAATTTAAGGACATTGCTATAAATTAGTTTTGACAAAATATATTCTACAGTATTTTAAAGGTTATCTATATTTCCTGAGATGATTTTTTTTGCATCCAGACGAGTTTCTCTAAAAAACATCTCAAGATTCTGTAGAAAAGACTCGGAAAATAAAGAAAACAAATTGTACATTTATTTACACAGGTATTTGGTAATGGGATAGATCTATTTTAATATAGAGGATGCCATTCACAGAGGACCCAGTGTTTCAAACTAAGCCATATGTAACATACATGTGTAGTGTTGCTGCATTCTTTGCAGCATGTTTCCTGGCAGCAAAATGATGGTGAAATAAATTCTAGTTCCTTGAATGCCTGTCAAGTTGCTTCTGAAATCATGATTCTAGGCAAATTCATAGACACTACTGTAAAAGCTCACAGAAACAAAGGAATTGAGACAGCAGCTAAGGGGAATAATGATGAGAGAAATAATATAGCAAGTTAGTAAGACTGCAAAGCCTAGGAAGCAGAATCTGAAGGATGCCAGTATGCATGTGTTTGTGGCTGCCAGTCAGCAGGGAGTCCTTTGCACTGTAGTCTTTTTCCCATTTCACAGATTATTTTTTTTATTTGTGTGTACCTTCTTGTGTTATGCTAACTAAATCTTAATTACTTGGCTCAGAAATTTAGCGGCCAGAGAAGTTCTAAGAAGCTGAAATTCTGCAGGGCTCTGTGGTTTTAATTTTCTTTTTGTTTGAATCATTGAGAATTAACAAGTGCATGTGCTTTCATAGCTTAATACTGCTCTGCTCTGAAGGTATCACAATGATCTCCTAACTTTTGTTGTGCCTTCAGGCCATAGTGTTAAAGAAGAAAGGACAAACCTCAAACCATTTAGAGGTTTGGCTCAAATACTTGTCCAAGCCTCTCTGGTCTGGAAATCTTAGAAGAACTGCCTTTTTGTATATTATGTGAAAATGTTTCTAATTCATGGCTTTGTCATACTTTAATGACATATAAGAATAGCTTTGTATAATGGTGAATCTTTTCCTCTAACCCCTGTGAAAAATTCGGGGGATGCAAAAAAGGTTGCATAACAATTTAACTATTGAGAATGGACTCTTTTTTTTTTTTCTTCCTCAGCAGATTTTCTTCTTTGAGATTTTTTCCATTCTTTTTTGGTATCCTATTTAGAAAAGATGAATATGCAGTTAAAATCAAGTTTGATGGTAATAATTACCAGAAGTTTTTCAGTGAGTTTAGCTTGGAAACAGCCTTCTCTACGCTTTTCATATTAAAGTCATCTAAACCCTGAAAGTTCATGTTTGTGTCAGTTTGAAAGAATAAAAAACTTTTCACAGAAGCAAAAAATCACATAGGTTGGAAGGGACCTTCACAGGTCATCTAGGTCAGTCTCCTACTCACAGCAAGTCCACATAGGTTAGTTGCTCAGACCTTTTCCAGTTTAGTTTTTAATATCTCCAAGGATAGATATTCCAGAGCTGCTCTGGACAGTCAGTTCCAGTGTTTGAACACCCTCACAGTAGAAAAAACAAACAAAAAAACCCAGGAAAAAACCCCAAAACAATCCAAAAACATGTTTTCCTTCTATCAAGTTGGATATAAGGACTCTTCTTGCACCTTAAGCCTTTCACTTCTCATCCTTCCACTGTGCACCTCTGAGTCTTCTCTACGCCCTCTTATTAGGTAGTTGTAGACAATGAGATCATAGAATGGTTTGGGTTGGAAGGGACCTTAAAGATCATCTAGTTCCAACCCCCCTGCCATGGGCAGGGACACCCTCCAATAGACCAGGCTGCCCAAAGCCCCATTCAGCCTGGCCTTTTGAAGGCTTCCAGGGATGGGGCATCCACAGCTTCTCTGGGCAACCTGTTCCAGTGCCTCAGCACCCTCACAGTCAAGAATTTCTTCTATATATCTAATCTAAGCCTACCCTCCTTCATCTTAAAGCCATTACCCCTTGTCCTACCACTACATGTCTGAGTTCTTTTGGCCTCTCCTTGTATGATGTGTGTCCCAACCCCTGAGCATGCTGGTAGTCCACTGGGCATGCTTCTGTATGTCAGGGCTTTGTACTGGGGAGACCAAAACTGGACACAGGACTTCACATGCAATCTCACTATGTGCTGAGTAGAGAGGAAAAAACTTCTTTGATGTGCTGGCTATGCTCTTGCCCATAACAGCCTGGTATGGGGTTGGCCTGTGCTGCAAGAGTGCCCTGCTGACTTCTGTTGAACCTGTGTCCACCAGGATGCCCAGGTCCTGGCCTCTTTGGAAGACTACTTCTTAGCCAGTTGTCTCTCAGCCTGTATTGGTGCATTAGGTTATTCCATCCCAAAAGCAGGACTTAATCTTTGTCGAACTCTTTGATGTCCTTGTCAGCCCATTTCTATATCTTCTCAAGGTCCCTTTGAATAGCAGCCCTGCAACTTTTGTGGATTTTTGTTGACTTAAATACAAATGAAGTGTGTATCTAAACATTCACATAATTAAGGAAAAATGAATTAGTAAAATTAATTATTAATGATGAAATGATTAATAGAAAGGTCACAATTAATAAATTGGTGACTTTGATTAATTTCTGACACTAAATGTAGCAAATAATTCACAGCAAATAATGGGATTGACACTAAAACCAGTTGTTTTATATAAGTTTTTGGGGCAGAGGGTGGAGAAATTTAAGAATCCAGGGGTTTTTTTTTCCATGTGTGGGTCCAGTGAGGTTCTATCCAGGATAGTATGTTTTTACGTGATGATGGACACAGCTGTCCATCAAGTATGAGTGGTTATAGGGTGGGGAATGTAATCACCAGTAGGAGCTTTCACATCTCAGCACATACCTCCTCCTGATTTTCAATTTTTAAATTACACTTTTAGAAAAATATTACAGATGCAGTTTTCATACATGAATACATGTTCCAGCATCATTTTCCTTTTGTTCTTGCCTCATTTCTAAGACATAAGGAATTACAGGTGCTACCTGGAATTGCCAGTGTTCCAACTTGTGCCATTTTTCTCTGAGAACAGGTCTGGTTCCACCTTCTCTGTACCTTCCGTTAGGCAGTGGGGCATGACAACAATCTTTCCTTAGACTAAAAGAGCTCATTTTAAAATATCTGGTCAATAATTCAGCTTTCAGTGACAATACCAATCTCTTTAAAACCTGGAAAACTTCTGAGGATGTGTCCTTGCTCTCAGTTAAGTTTCTACTGCAGGTTTAGAAAGGAAGTCTTCTGCAGGTGTGATCATAAGTTAGGAAACTGAAAACCCAAGCTAAATAGAAGTTGGCTCCTTCTCTCCTGCTCCTTCCCCATTCCTCTCCTAGTAAAGAAAACTGAAAAGACTGTTTAGGAGATGGTCACTATCCCATTAATCCAGCATTCCCTCCTGCTCCAGCAATAAAGTGCTGATTCTGTATTAGACATCAAGATATCTTACATAATTTGGTAGATAGGATGCCAGAAGAATAACCTTACAACTTCATTACAAAAATAAGCAGAAGCAAGACAAAAGCCTACAAAAATGCTGTTAATAGCTGGCAGAAATGAGAATTGAACGCCTTGACTGCCACCTTATAAGAAAGGAAAAAAATTAATGCAGCATACCTTAGTTGTTCCTTGTTAAGAAAATTCCTTCTTTAAAAAATACTTTTAGACCAAAATAAAGCTTTTAACATGGCTGTTAATTCAGGCTTTTCAGCGTGCCAGGTTATGCTCTTTAAGTGACAGAAGTGTATGTTCCTTCTCTAGCCACAGATTTTAGGGCTGCAGACCCTCAGCTAGTACTGGACCACAAGCCTCTTACCATAGCTCTCTGGAGTTAATTCTAATCTGCATTGGCTACAAATGAAGCGGTATTTTTTCTAAGTGTTTAACAAACATAGCTTTTGGTTATAAAAATTGTTAACACACAACTTTTTTTATAATTTTGAATTAAAGTAAGCATGGTTATTTTAAATCAATGCAAGAGATTCAAACTTAAGTAATTGTTTAAAAACTAAACAGCCTATTAGGAAAAAAAACTTCTGAAAATATCCAGGTTTTGAGTACTGTGATGACCTTGATACTGAGTAGATACTATGAACAGTATTTGATTGACAATACAGATCTTTAACTTTTCTTAATTATGTGGTTGTTGTTTTAAAAAAAAATCAATCCTAAGAATATGACAGATAAAGAGCTAGGAAAATCTTTTAAGTATTATGACTATTTTTACTATTACCATAAACTGTTAAAAGGGTTAAATTTCCATTTACTGCTTGCAACCCTTTCCCTAAAACTCAGCCTTAAATAGCCCAAGAAATATTTATTGTATCCTCAAGTGAAACTTAAATACCCTTCCTCTTTTACAATTTCTGAATGACCCAGCAAGGGCTCTAGTAAAGCTTTACTGAACCAAGCTGCTAATAGTTATTTAATGTTGTTCTGTAGCCTGAAAGAATCTCAGTAGATTTTTCCTTTTAATCTCTTTGAATTGCAGGCTCATAAACCTCTCTGATGAGCCTGCCAGTGTTTTCTTAGATCCTGCAGTTGAGACAATGGAGCTGCGGAATCCTTTCACCTCTTGTTGTCAGACAAATCCAATAGATGGCAAAGCCAGGCAGGCTGTACTTCTTGTGAATTAAAATTTGTTTTTCAAGTTATTGTAGATGATCAGGTCTTCACAATTTTCCCTATGTGTTCAGGAACGTGTTTCAGAAAGTACAATTGGTTGTACGCAGAGTTCTACGGTTTCAGCAGATGTCGCATATAAGTAAGTCTACCATAGAACTCAGTACTGGTAACAATACCAGTCTTAAATAACCTTCTCTGGGAAGGGAGTGAAAATCAGACACTGGTTTACTTCAGAGAACCACTAATGAGAGAGTCATGGCTGTAATAATAATGATGTAGATTAAATAAGGAAGAGCACAAGAAATGTTAGAGTCACTAACACACTCTGTGAAAACCGTTAGGTTTGTAGTTCTGCTTGAAAGCTCCCCAAACTCATACTGGGCTGTGCCTCTGTTTTTCAGTCAGTGGCTAAATCGGTTTCTGCTGTCTTAAGGTATGTTAGATTGGGTAGTGTATTTAATAGGAGAACTGGAAAATAAAAAAGCTTTGTTCAACTCTGGAAAATAAGTTTCTCGTGCTTGAACCAGATAAGCAAATAAATGCAGCGTACAGAACTGACTGGCGGTTACTGGATTATGTGCTAAGCTCGGAGACTTACTCAAGTCGAGAGTACTAATTGAAAATTTACATCTTTTAAGATAACCAGTAAGACACTCTCAGACTTGAGCATCAGCCTAGGAATGACGATTTCTGTTTAGGCTGGGAATTGTACGAGTGATTAATTTTGCCTGTTGCATTTTTAAATTTTTTATTTTTAAAATTACAATTGCAGTAATGAATTAGAAAAGTTTGGTTGAAATTCCTGAGCTTCATATTGTACTATGTTTGGAATAGAAGAGAGGATAGGTTTTTCTTAGCCACCTTCTTCGTTGCTTCATGAGTAACTTTACTTCAGGAAATACGGCAACCTCGTGAATTTGCATCTCACCAGTTCTCTTTATGGTGGCATGTGGTCCATCTGCCCTTTTTGTATTTTCTACCAGCAAGACATGACCCAGACCTCCACCTCCAGTCCTATAAAACTTGTTCTGAGTGAAATCCTGCTTCATGAATTCCAAATAGGAAAGCCTGGTTTCTTTTTTAACCAAATTTTTCAGTACCGATAAATGAAGTTTAGGAAAACCTGTTCTTCCTACAACCTAAGAGACCATTTTCCTTTGTGAATTTTTCTTCCAAGTATTAAAAAAACCAGGTGCAATAGCAAGGACTTTTTCACACTGTTCTCAGTTACAGAATTGTCCCTTCTTTCTACTTCTCAGTCCAGAGCACAGCCCAGTTACACAGAAGCAGCTGGGGACCATTTAGAATGATCTAGTGATTTGGCAGGGCAACCTCTTGGGAATTAAAAGAACATAAAATAATCTGGGCCTCTGACTTTTTCAGCAAGTGCTCAATAAGTAGTTTTGGAATAAGAAATTCTTTCATGGCCAACTTTTCATAGAAAGCCACAGACAACACTATATGCTCTAGAAACCTTCATGTTACTGAACTATAAAACCTGTTTAAAAACTCACTGATCCAAGAGAAGGAACACCTACTTTCTCAATAACAACCCAATTTAAACCTTAAATAAGCACTAAGCTCCTGAGTCTTGGCAAATCTAAGGCATTTCTGTGTATGTGCTAAAGATCAGCTTTCAGGCATTTCTGGTTCTTTAACATACAGCATTTGGGGAGTTGGAGCTTCCAGGTGTCAGGCAGCAGCTGGGAGATTTTCTGTAGTAAGTTCTGAGGGAGTTGTGCCCTTTTTTATATTAACTTTTCTGGCTTCACTTGTAACTTTGTTGCCAAAATCTTATATTGCCAAGTTAAAGAACTTGATGTCAACTTTGTACATCAAATATGAGTGTGCTGAGAAATTGCAAAAACCAATTTCTATTTGCATGGCACAGTTTTCATTTGGTAATTTCAATTGTATTGTACAATTTTCATTTTATGCTGAACTCAGTGTTGGAAGAATCTGGGGGATCAAATGGCAACAGATCGCAGGGGTGCAGGCCAGAACTGACCTTCTTTCTGTGTTGAAAGGCTCTTTGTCATAAAAGAACGCTTGGACTAGTCTTCCTCTAAAAGCATTTTTCATCTATTTCATTAGGAATACCTTTTCGTGAGAATCTCGGTGCTCTTCTCACACACAACCCTAACATTTACTTGGTGCTTATTGGAGGGATTTTATTTGGCTTCTCCTTTCTAAAGGAGAATGGGTTGCCTAAGGGTCTCCATCTGTGGAGATATTTCAAATCTGACTGGACATGGTCCTGGGCTGACTCTGCTCGTGCAGGAGGGTTGGATTAGGTGGTCTTGAGAGGTCCTGTCTGACCTCAACCATTCCATGATTTTGTGAAAAGTACAGGTAAGCAGCCATTCACAACTTCAGCTTGTGGAACTGTAGTTACAGCCAGGCTTTTAAAAGATATTTGTATCAAAACAAAATTGGGATGTGCAAAAGTACTGGTTTCAGTAGTGTCTTAATTTCAGTAATACGTCTTCACCATGTATTTCTCCTAGCTCCAGTAGGACATTTCCCAGCTTATGCAAATATGGAAACTAAAGTTTGAGACAACTGCATTTTTAACCGGTAACATGGTCTAGGTATGACTCTCTAGTAGGGACCAGACTGACTGCTAGGTATATGAAACTATTAACTTATCAGGAAGAAATCAGGACCTGTATATTATCAGGATTGAACATCTGTCATGTTTTCTTTATAGAAGATAACCTGACAAAAGAATGGCCGCTACATGCCCAAATTTATCTTGAGGATATGTCCTGGAATGAAGGTATGAGTGCCTTACTACTTGTTCCCAATGCCTTTCATTGTCACTGCAAATGTTTTATTTTTTCTGCATCTTATGCCATTTTGTTGTCTTAGTCTAAGTTCTGCTTTTTTATATTTTCCTCATATTTAGCTGTTCTGTTCGCTGCGAGACCTGAATTGGAACTGAACTTTCTGTGATACTTAATTTTGCATTCCCTCTTCATCTCTTCCCCCTGCCCTGCTTGGGAGCTTGCAGTACCACTTTTCACCTGGCTCTCTTCTTGCAGTATAACTGAGGATTTAGATTTCCAGATTCTCCTCAAATGTCTCATGCATCATCTTGTTCTTTCTGTGATGGTAGAATACAGGTGTTTTCATACAGATTTTTCTCATCTGACTGTGTGTTACTTCTCTCCTTCATATTATTCTACCTTTTATCACTTACTGCTTTTTTGATGAATGGGTGCTTATTTTTTACTGTACTGTGGTTTATTTGTTTTTTTTTTAAGCTGGGGTTGGAAAATCCTACCTACTTTCCTTTCTTCTATTTTATGTTTGTTTTCTGGGTTAGCAGTCTGGTTTAGAACAATCCTTGCTCTGTCATATGTTTAACTAATACCCCTTAGTTTGTTCTTAATTGCTCTCCAAAGATCTTTGTACTTTGTCAGAATCAAGTTCAGAAATCAATTCAGAAACACTCAGTGCTGTAGTCATTTTAGCACACATCTGTTTCACTGATGTGCACCTTTTTATTATTTGCTCTTTTAAAGAGACTATGCTGACCCTGGCTGTTTGGCATAAGAATGCCTCACAGTCACTGGAATGCATTTTAAGAGTATAGTTGGTTTTTGAGCAACAAATGGTAGCACAGGTACAGATATTCACAATCCAGCAATGGGAGGTCACAATAACAAAACATAATTTTTGTGTAAGAGCAGCTTTGCAAAGAAAATCCAAAATCTTGATTCTTCTCAAGCACTAAAGGCTTTTTTGTTTTCTTTTTTGGCAGATGAACAATGTTACACTCTCTCATGCCGATGTGGTGGGAATTACACTGTCTTCAAGAGTGAAACCAAAGACATATCTTTGGTTTGTTGTGACACGTGTTCACTTGTTATTGAGATCCTTCAATGATTGTTTCAATCAAGAACATTAAGAGTTACAAACTTTTAAAAAGACTGGACAAACATGGGACAGCATCTGCTAAGACATGTATGTTAAAGAAAACGGGGGTACTACAGGAACAAGTTCAGTCAGCCTTAAGAAAGGCAATGTGCCTATTTGTTCACGTAGCTCTGCAGATGTGAGGCTTGGTTTCTTCCTTCTGCAGCTAAAGAGCTAGTTATTAAAAACTTCCAGAACAGAACACTAAGGTCTGTACAACTGGAATATATCTCATGATCTAAATAACATTTCTTTCCCAGCAAACAACAGAGTAGCTTCTTTCAATCTCAGTCTGTATCAACTATACCTTGGGCTCTACCTCTTAGGTTAAATCCTTTTAACAGCTCAGATGACAAAATTTAATCAGGAAGCATACATGTGAGAATGCCTTGAAGATAAAAGAGTAAGGTGCATTAATGGGAAACAGGCACATTTTCTATGCTAAATATTTAGCTTCGTTAAATCCTCACAAGGACTTGAGCCTTGGAAAGAGGTGGCAGAGACTTGCAGATCAAACAGGCTGGGAGCAAGTCTAGTAACTCTGTACTGGACTGCAACACTGCATCTACATTAACTTTTCGGCTTGGAGCAGGAGCATGCTTTTGAACCAACTCTCTCCACCACCTGAACAAATGCAATCTTCATTCCTTAGACAAAAACTAAGCGGACACTGTGCTCTGACCCTGTATGGTCCACAGGCCCAAATGAGAACCAGTTTAAGGAAAACCCTACACGAGATCTGTGACTGGCAGATCTGGAAGCTCACTGTTACTGTTTTCAGTTCCAATCCTAGCATGCCACACAACTTGCTAATGTAGGCATAGCTTAAATGTGGCTTTGGATGTATGACAACATAATAGTGCATTGTGCCTTTTTCATCCCTTGTTAACAGTCAGTGCTAACCTTGGCTTGTAGTAAAAACCTAAACTTTCTAATAAATCCAAGCACTTACTGTGAACAGCCAGAGGAAACAGAGTAAGAAAGAGGCATATCATTTTTGTTCATGACAGCAGTATATCATTCCCACTTTCAAGTTAGATGTAATCTCAGAAAAAGACATCTTTGTCAAGTAATACTTTTGTTTATTCTAAACAAAAATAGTTCCATTGATTTTAGTAGAAAATATTATGAAAGCTGGCAATAATCACTTAAATCTTTTAATCATCAAGAAATCTATGGCCATTGGGGCTTGCACGTAGAAATCCAAAGTCAGTCAGAGGCCATACCTGCAAAATAAAATACAGTTACAAGAGGTTTTTATCACAACTCGAAGTTCAGTATTTTCATTTGTTATTGTTGTGTTTCATAAACTGCATCATTTTTTAGCTCTTTGATTGACAGGATATATGAACTTTCCTCACCTGTGTGTTTCTTTTATTAGGGGTAATAAATACTATATATCAGGAGGAACCATCATTCCATAGTGGCTGGGGACAACACTGATTTATACACAGCATACTTTGCTATGGAAAGCCTCACAAATTACTTTTTTTTCAGCCTTGGAAACAAAAACATTCCTAGAAAATATCTTTCAAATTCAAAGTTTTAAGTTGTTAAGAGGTTTACAAGCTAGAAAAGACAAAGCATATATGTTTGATCCATCTAGGAGAAGAAGGAATACCACGAACATTACCTCCCAGTGAAAGTAGTTCTGGGAGGTGTACATTTGTATTTTCAAGCTGGGCATTTGAACTGCAAACACCAAATCTTGGAAAAAAATTCCATAAGCGTATAGGTAAGCTTATACCATGCAAGTATGTATAAAGGGGTGGAGTGCCTGCCACCAGCAGGGGCTTCTCTGAGTTAAAGGAGCACAAATATGACCAAATACAAGCACAAGTCTCAGAGAATGATGCTCATGAGTAAGAAAAAAACTTTCTCTCCAGAAATTAACTATATAGCTGTTCATACTACTGAATGCTCCCAGGAGTACTTTCCTCTGAACATTCACTAATTACATGTAGGCTGGTCTTGGATGCAAAAAAAAAACGTAATAGGGAATCAAGGACATTCTTTTATACTTTGTCCTTTGTCTCCCTTGACTACCTGTGTCTCTTCGCTCACGCTCTTTCAAAGATGGCACAAGGGGATCAGCAGGAAGAAGGCAAAGAGATGATGTTGAAGAATGAATGCCCTCTGTGGCTCTAATCCCATAAAAATCTCACAGCCCCTGCTTAAGATGAAGCAACCTAGACAGAGAAATATGATGCACTACCTTGTTCCCAAAGCATCTGTTAGTAGGATGTTTATCTTACTCAATTTTACTTAGAATTTGATCTTAAGGAAGGTATACAGTCACCTTCCAGGAACAGCATCTTACTCCTTGAGTTCACGGAACAGCCACAACACAGAAGGAGTCTTTGTTGCTTTCTGTGTGGAGCGAAGAAGTAATTTTCTTACTTTAAAAGAGGAAGCACAGTGCCAAGGTTCAATATTTCAAACCCTGTGACTTATCCCCCGCACCAAAGACAATGACAGGAGAGGCAGAGGCAGTTAAGGATGGGAGACCGAGTAGCACGATGTAGCATCACCTTACTGCTAGACTGGGACCATGCGGTGCTAGAAGCTCCCTGGACTTGCCTCTGTCAGGCCCCTTGCAGCACTGGGCGAAGTTGCCATCAGTTGGATTGTGCCTGGGCCCTCAGGAAGACAGAAGGACCTCAGGTTTTCTGCAAAAGGCTCGAAGCGCTCTCATGCAAGTATCTTAGAAAATACATGTCTTTTTGGGATGTGCGTTTAGGAAACAACATCTGCTGATATACAGAAGCACACAGAGGTAATGTCATGTGTCTATATGCATGTTTCTCTATTAGCCAGCAAGCTGTTTTAAGTTAAGTTCCACACAAATAGAGAGAGATACGAACCAACAACAGAAAGATATTTGTGATCTTGATTAGAAGCAAAGCTACAGCATTGAAGGCTCTCCAGAGGGCCTATACTGGCTGTAAAAGGGAATAGGAATATCCCATAATCTATCCCAAATCTAAGCTGATTTGAATAAAGGCCCAGAGAAGGAAATTTCTTTGGCTGTTCGCTATGGCACAAATCTCATTTCAGGCAACTCAAGTCACGCCTATTGCAACTTGATTTTCTTTCAGTGAAAGTAATCAACTGTTTTGACAATTTAGTTTCAAATTCATCACAATAATCTTAGTGGTAGACTTAGAATGAAAATGATGTTTTATCTAGTCTGTGTGCAGGAGAGAATGTGAGAAATAACAGTCATGGTTGGAAAGGAGACAGAACAAGCCCTCTGTGTGAAACAAAGACATGCCACTTGTGTGTAGCAATTCCCAAGTTGTGACAGAAGTTGACTCTGACTTGTTGGTTCAAACCGGGTAGTCCAATTAGCAGCTATTTCCCCTTGCCCTCTTTGGTTTGGCCTACATAGATTTGATCTGATGGCTGGGGGAATAAATGGGGCTAAGTAGCTCTTTTGAAGATACACTACAGGTCTGTTTTTGACACGGAGCCCAAGTCCAGGGAGGACTATCCATAGGATATCCTATGTAGGACAGGATGAAGCATGAGTTCTGTCAGGGTGGGACTCCCTAGGCTTTTACTGAATTTGCAGCTACTTTGATTTCAGTGGCCTTTTTATGGAATGAACTTGTCTCTCAGAGTGGCAGTTGATGTGCTGGCTGAGAGGAAAACAGGGCAAATATAATCAAGTATCGTTATTTCTGTATGGTTTAAAAACTGGTATACCAACTTTGACTGAGAATCTTAGGTCTAAACTTCATAGATAAGGTACAGAGAGAATTAACATTTATGTTTTGGCAAGAATAGGTTGCCTAAATAAGCTTGGTACAAGCTTTCTCTCTTCTGCTGAAATCCACTACTTCCAAATTAATTTTTTTTTTCTTTGCATCCATTACTAAAAATGTAACTTAGCATTCAAAGGCACTGTTACATCTGCTTCTCCAAAATCCACTTTAAGGTAAAGCCACATAAGCTTCCATTCTCAAGGTAATAAAAGATTTTTCATGAAAATGAAGCCAAACCTCTACTAGACTGCATTAAAAAGCATATGTAGGCTTCTTGGTCTACTAATTAGCTACCACCACACAGATGAGCTGTATTCTGCTGCCTTTCACTGTAATGTTCAATAGCAAGATCACTGTATTCCAATGTGAATTACCACAAACAAGCCAAACTATAAACACTCATTTGAAGAATAAACTTATTTTTGCTTTTGTGAGGCACCATATACTTAAATCTCATTAAAATGTTAATAATCACTACCCTATGTACCATCATAAAACAACTGCTATAAAATTTAAATAATTATTTTGAAGTATCAAGTGATTGCATATTATCTTTTTAAACAGTCAATATTCTGTAGTCCTAAAGTACTACTTCAATATGTAATATTTGTGTTTAAGTTCCATTCATTTTACAGAGTTTACTGCTGCTAAATTTAGGGTTCAGTCCTGTCAGTCATCTCTCAAACATCTTTCTTGTTGGCGTGCAAGCTGGACACAAATTTACTGCTGTGGAGATACACTATGAATAATTATGGCTGTCCATATACATAGGTTCTTAATAAGTACATTATTTGCTAACTGTCCTCTTGAAGTACTAAACTGTTTTTCTATACTAGTACATCTATTGCAGAAATTTTTTTTCAGTTGGATTATTAATACCACATGCTTATTAAGAGGGCTGTCAGCACATTAGCATCATTTGTATTTTAGCAGTTAATAATCCAAGCTAAAGCTTGGGTCATAAAAATAGCCCTATTTAGAATCAGCACTTTTCCCCTGGTGTACATGGAGGCAAACAATACAGAGAAGGAACAGAGCACACTCAATAAACACTAGAGAAGAACTCAAAGCAAACGCTATCCTGAAAGAACAGAGGTCAGACAAAACTCTGTGGTGGGGCTGAGGGGGACATGTTATTTGAGGTTTAGTAAGCAATTAGGGATTATGGTTAATAGCTGCAAGCTTTTTTGAAAAGTCCTAAGTTGTGTTCATAAAAACTGTAAACTAAGTACATAAAACTTTGTTAAATTGGAAAGATCTAATCTTCCCTGTGCATGTAATACAGCTGTCTGACACTGTATTTTTGTGGATGTGTTCAATATAGAAAGAACGGTTTTCAAAACCTTTTTTTTATTGTTCTGAATGGCACCATTTTAAATCTAGCTTTCTAAAGGCTGGTGCATAAGTCTATAATACATACTCTGTTGTTTCTTGAACTTTTATGGAGAGAAAATTATCTTAGTTTATTCTTTTTGGTAAATGAATAAATTAATAATGCAGACATTATGGAAAAGTAATTTAGTGTGAAATAAAGCTGTAGAATTGTTGAAGCACGAGAAGGAACCATGGAGGTTTATACAATACAATATTAATTCAAAGCATTATTTTTTTTAAATAAAAAAGTAGTGGACAATTATGGTGGCACAGATTTGATTGTACTGTTAAGACTTTTTCACAGACTTGGTTTAAAATGCAGCAAGGCCAGTCTACGTGTCTGAAGTATCTATCCAAGTCCTAGAAACATAACCATTTTCTCCATCTTTGTTTTCTGAGCTATCAAACTACATTTCTCAACAACAGTGAAATATGGAGCTGCACTCTTCTACCATTTTGCAGGGGCAAGAATCAAATGAAGGATGGAACGTATATCCACACAGTAGGGGGTCCGTGTTTTTATCAAGTTTGGATTTGCTTGCAAAATAATTCATTCAGTTTTCAGAAGCAATGACTGCTCAAAGAGCACTGCTCAAAAACCAAGTCCTCCCTCAAAAAAACCCACCCACTGTCATTGAATTATCATCCTTTTACAGCAAGTGGTTGGTGTGTTCAAGCTTTCCTTTACAATTTGCTTTGGCCAGAGAGTTAAGGAGGCAGGTTTTGTTATCTAATACCCAGGCATTACAAATGTATTAATGCAACTATTTTTAGATACTATAAATATATATACCTTAAAACAAATGCGTCCTCTTATCAGTCCATAAGGAACAGGTCCATAGCACCTGGAATCTGTAGAATTCCTGAGATTATCACCTTCTAACCAAACATGTCCTTTAGGCACCTATGATTAAGCGAGATTGAAATGTAAAAAGAAAACAGAATAGAATGGTATTAAGCATAGTCTGCCTTGCAATATATTGCCTGATTCCTGTGTTCTGTATTTTATGGCTGTATAATGAACTAATTTTTTATTGAATCTAGTAAGACACAGTGCCAGATTTGGAGGGATGAGGAGGAGTGCTCCAAAGTATCTGTTCTATCATGTGCTCAAAAAAACAATGGTTTGCAACAAAAAATCCAAAATGAAGATGTAAGAGGTTAGACCAATGTGACAGGGTCATTAATTTAATAGACTTCAAAAGAGGTCATTAGGATGTTGACTGAAAATCTGCCCTCCTGTCGCAGTAACAGCATGAACAGGGCAGCCACACACTCATCAACATCCTGGGGCCAGCACCAAGGCTAGACCTGTTAGTAGATTCATGATGAACTAACTGGTAATTGATTGTGACATCAATTACGAATAATCTCATCATTTTATCGGAGTAGGCTTGTCAAAGTTCTAATTAAGATCACAGTTCATTCTATGTGCAAGCAGAATCCACAACACATTATATTGCAATAATGATGATCACAAAACAGCAAATCCCTTTTTATAATTTGAAAATTAATGATGGTGACCTTATACTATATGACAAAGACCTTTCATTACCTATATATATTATGCATTAACTATATTACATACCATAGATTCATGGCATTCACTGACTCAGTGACAAAATGAGAAATAGCAACATAGCTGTATTAGTTACCTAAATAAAAGTATAAAGCTTTCATGCATTAAAAAGTCGCTACTATACATCTTAGTTTAATATTTCCACTTGGAATATACAACACTATTTTGATATGTTCTTTAAAAAAATTTCAGATCTAGATAACCTCTTACAAGTTACCAAATAAAATAATTATTTTTGTAATCTGTTTATGTTTCTAAAATTCTAAACCAGGCTGAAAATTTAAAAGAAGCAACATATTCTCAATCTAGATAATATTTAACATGGACTTTAACATACATTTTCCCAAACCCAAATATGCACTGGAAACATTACTTTGCCCACAATTCTGAGAAAAAAATACAGAAACAAAATGTAAAAAAAAAATTTAAAAAATTAAAAATCATGTGCCACTCGAGTTTGAGCAGTATAAACATCAATGTTTTGGAAATAAGCCACATGGAGTCATAAATACCATAGTCTACATATACAGAGTTCAAGGATAACAGACTGAAAATGAAATGCCACTCTAGTAGTAAAGTCTGGATGTGAACCATTAAGAATAAAAACAGTTCCCCAGACAAACATTTGAGGAAAATACAACTGAAGTGTAATTGTTGGTACTGAGAGGTATCTGGCCAGGTAACACTCACTGGGAACCTCGTCTTTAAATAAGCCTTTTAGGCTCTTGCTTAGTTATGCTCCTGCCTGCCTGTTCCCAGACTGGGATGTGAGGATAGCCCGCTAGCTGAGGGGCCCTTTGTTGAGCTGTGGCAAATGTATAAGCTACAGATTAAGAACCAATAGTTTGTATCAGACAGCGGCAAAAAGAGATAGTAATCATGGAAAGCGTAGCTCAGCCTGTCCATCTTCTCCCAACCCCCACCCCCTGTATTTCTCTGGTATCCAGGATAGGTGCTTTCGGCATGCCAAGAGGGCACAGCCCTGCCTCATCATTTCAGAATCTATATAGAATCATAGAATGGTTTGTGTTGGAAGGGACCTTTGAAGGCCATCTAGTCCAACCCACCTGCAATGAACAGGGCCATCTTCAACTAGACCCAGGTGCTCAGAGCCCTGTCTAACCTGACCTTGAATGTTTCCAGGGATGGGGCATCCACCACCTCTCTGGGCAACCCATTCCAGTGTTCCACCACCCTCATCATAAAAAATGTCTTCCTCATATCTAGTCTGAATCCACCCTCTTTTAATTTAAATCCATTATCCCTTGTCCTATAGCAACAGGCCCTACTAAAAAGTTTGTCCCCATCTTTCTTATAAGCCCCTTTTAAATATTGAAAGGCTGCAATAAGGTCTCCCCGGAGCCTCTTCTTCTCCAGGCTGAACAACCCCAACTCTCTCAGCCTGTCTTCATAGGAGAGGTGCTCCAGCCCTCTGATCATCTTCGTGGCCCTCCTCTGGACTTGCTCCAACAGCTCCATGTCTTTCCTGTGCTGAGGACTCCAGAGCTGGATACAGTACTCCAGGTGGGGTCTCACAAGAGTGGAATAAATGGGCAGAATCACCACCCTTGACCTGCTGGCCATGCTTATTTTGATGCAGCCCAGGATATGGTTGGCTTTCTGGGCTGCAAGCGCATATTGCCGGGTCATGTCCATTTTTTCATCCACCAGCACCCAATTCTCAAACTTGACCAGGTCCCTCTGGATGGCATCCCATCCCTCAGAAATGTCAGCCGTACCACTTACTTAGCTTGGTGTCATCTGCAAACTTCCTGAGGGTGCACTTGATCCCATTGTCTATGTCACTGATACATATGTGGAGCTGTAGACCAACAATATGTCTAAACCCTTTTGAAACCTACCAATACTGTCTCCTTCCATAGTCCCCTGTGTAAAGGAGTGCCAGCTTGTTTGTTTTAAAGTAATCTCCTGCTAGTTTTCAAGATCCTTTACTTGTTCTCCCACTCCTTCACGACAGCAATTCTGCCTGTCCCCTTTGCTATTTTGTAGGCTTACCAGATTGCTGGCATGTGCATGGAAGTGCTTTCTCTGAGACAGCCACTTGGTTTCAGCTAGATGTCTTTGGCCCTCCTCCTGCCCAAGCAGCTTTGCAAACAAATTAACCAACCAGAAGCCAATTTAAAATAAATGAAATAACATTTCTATCCAGAGTCAAATGACCTGTGTAGAATATACACCTCAGCACATGTGGACAGACGTTTCTGAGAGGTCTCTATTTGAGAATGTACCAACATTCCTATTTCCCTCAAAAATTCTGTGATATCCAGCCTATTTGGAGTGTCCAGCAGCAATTGTTAAGTTAGTTGGATATTCATTGTCACTTATTCGCAGTGTACACACCTAAAGCATTCACTGTGTCCACACCTTACATGAGCGTGTTTTTCAGTGCACGTTACAACGCAGAGCAGCATTGACCTTTCTGGTGCAAACTCTCCTGTCCAGCATCTACCAGAACTACAAATCATACAAACTACTGTCATTTTGAAGGACTATCTCAGCAAACATACGAAAAGGAGAAGCATGAATTAATATGAAAGGAAGATTTTTTTTTTTTTAAATGAAATAGAAAAGCAAACCTACATTAACTTCTCGCATTTCTGAAAAAGTGTCACTTCTTGCAACGCACTACTGTTTCACACACAGGACACACCAGCTCCGCTTCTACTTTACTGGTTCCCATGCTTTCTCGCTTTCCCCAATTTGTAGGCAGAACATGGAGCTCATCTGTTACTACATGAAATAAGGACCCCTCACAACACAAATATATCTAAACACTTCTAGACCTTCCCATCTTTCTTCCAGGCTCCAAAAGTATAAAAAATAAAGTGCTTTTGCCACCTGTGGCATATCACTTACTACTTCTAATACTATTAATAATTAGTTGTCTAAACAAGATGTTCATAATTTGCATTCCCAGATAGAACATTTGCAGTAAAGTATGTTCCTATATCCTGAAATTCACCACTTATGGTAACTTTTGTAGTTCTCCATGGAAGGTATGACAGGACCCTATAACTCTAAAATTGTCGTTAAGAGTACTGTCACAACGTATGATTCATCCAGAGATAATACAGTATAATACCTTTGTATGGTGCCTGTCCATCATCTAGGCACTTCACTACAATCTAGAATTAAGACAAGCTAGAAAAATCGCATGAATTACATGAAAATGTAAAACTAAATACCACTGACAGGCCATAACCATTAATTAAAAAAAAAATATATATACACCCCTTTGAAATAAAGGCTAAAGCCAGAAACCTTCAAGGGTTTATGCACCAAGCTATTTCTAGGCCACATCATTGATTTCAGTGGGATTACTCACATTGATTAAAGTTAACTTTCAGTATCAACCTTTGCAGAATCAGGACCCAATCTGAAATGCCTCAAAGCTATTCAAGCACAGTAGCTGGGAATAAGATACATCTTTAATCAAGGAAAAAAGGAAAAAAAAAAAAACTGTTCAAAACTTGTATTTGTAGTAAGAATATATTAATTACACACCAATAGGCTGCTACTGCCAAAAAGCCAAGGCAATGGGAAAGCCACTTGCTTGACAATTCACAACGTTGCATTTTGGTATCTACAGGCCATGGACCATGCACCTCTTAGACAAAATTAATTGTATCTAAGAAGTACAGCGGAAATCACAGTTACCATTGCTACACACTGCAAGACTGTGAATACAAAAAATACTGACAAGAGTGCCAAAAGCATTTAACTTCCACTGGGCAGCATTTCAGTTCTCCCTTACACATAGGCCAGAACTAAGATGTGGAAGTCTCACAAGCCCAACCACCGAATTTTCACATAACTACCTCGTGGGTCCACACAAAACCCGCAATTCCACAGCAGTGCAGGTTCACGCAAAACCACGCAGCCTCTGATTGTCTGCAGACTACTCTGCCTCCGCAACCCTTGTGCCTCTGGTTTTGTACAGATTATCTGAGGATTTATTTCCAAGGAACAGCAGTCCTCAAGCAGAACTGGTTATCTGCGGTGCAGCTTATATGCATGAGAATACAGGACAGTGATCAGACACATGACTCTTCGCCTTCTCCCTTCCGAGGCTCTGGGGGCTCTAGTACAGGAGCAGAGAGACCAGAAGAGCAAGATTAGCATTCAGAACAACTAAGCTTGTAGCAGCAGCTTATTCTGTTTCAGCTCAGATAAAGAAGCATCTTTCACTGCGACAAACTGGCTAAATTTGCAGGGCTGTTGGGGTATAGTTAAAGGGGCAAAACTGAAATACTGGTCAGGTATTTGATGCATACTTACTAGCAGAAAACATTATTTTACATAAATGGGAAAGGGTGGAGGGAGGGAATCAACAAAGCATTGTATTCTTTTCGTCTTTTTTACATGATGCTAAGCTTTGAGTAATCTCACTAACTTCAAAACCAAGAGATGAGATGCCTGCGCTCTAATATGCACGTTAACTGACATACTAGAAAACTAATACACTGCAAAAATTAACAGATTACATTATCTGCCTCAAAAATTCCCCCACACCCAACTAAATGAAAATAAATTTTTGTGGTATGGTTTGGGGTTTTTTTGATTTATGATTTTGGGGGACCAGGGAGGGAGGTACTAAACATGGAGAAATAGGGATTTTTAATAAATAAGTGGAGAATTATAAACAAGAATCTCTTACAATCTCTCCTTTTGGAATTCCAAACACTGTGTTTGTCAGAGAACATCAGCATGTACAATCAGCTGGGAGTAGATGAAGTTTGAACTTTCATAAGGTCACAGGTATTCACATCACCTCCAGCAATATCGAAGTTTCAAACTTAAGAACAACTTTAAATCGTTCCCATGTTTTCTTTTCAGTTCAGAGGCTTCCTTCTTGAGCTATGATAAGAACTAATCTCAGTGCTGGACAAAAGAATAAAGTCTGCAAGTTCTCATCTATCCCTACTAAGGTCTATTTAAGTGCCTCCTACTTTGGTACAAGCAACAAATGTAATTGCTTCATGGCCTGCGGGTGTTCATTTAACAAAAGAAGCTTTTGTGAATAAACCACAGGTGTTACCTTTCTTGATTAAAGTGAAATATGATGAAAGAATCTACAATATCAAATGACAAATTTACTAAATACTGATTAAATTGCCTTATTTAAGTAAATTGCATCTAGTTAGGATAAAATATACACCATAGAAATGCAGGAGTTTGTTTTATCACTCTATACTTAAAAGTCTCACATAACTATTCTTTAATCCTTTATTTACTGATTCAGAACCAAGAGTGAATAATGCTTAACAGATACTCTTTTTTTAATGATCCGGTCACTCTAGGCACCATTTTTCTGTAGGCTTATCATAAATGTTGTTCATATTAAGGTTCCCATCTATATAAACCCCAACATTAATTACATCAATAATTTCAAAATCAGCATAAGTATTTACATTTCCTTTTTTGTGCTGGAAAAAGCTATGAAATGGTAGCAACCACACTGGAACTTTAACAGTATAGCAGATCTTAAATCAGCATCTTCTAAGTATCATTAAAAGGTTGAATTACGTGGAATTTAATACTTCTTAAAAGAATATAACAGAATGAATTTACTTTAAATTCATAGGTACTTCCAAGCAGTTTAGCATTTTCCTTTTACTTACTGAACAGCTTAAGTTGCTTATGAATAAGACATAATATACTTGGCCCAGTTTGTTTAAATATACGTATTAAAAAGAATACATTCTGACCTTGGTCCAGATCATTAGGAGAAAAGGTGACAATGAAACACGGAATAGGTTTTAATACAGAAATTAAATTCACTATGATGAAATATTTATGTTACAAATTAATTCTCTATATTGTCATTGGCTGTTTTAATAGACAATTTATAAAAAGGTAAAGATATGAAGACTTGTCTAAGTTTTGAAATTAATTATTACCCAATATTAAAATCACATAACCTTCAATGGTAGCAATGTTAACTCATATACTACAAGGAAACTAAGGTATATTAACTTAGATTTCAATTTATAAGACATTTTTCTCTATTGTACAAGCATACCAGTTGACCGTTGTTCTTTAATAAAAATTTG
Source organism: Grus americana (assembly GCF_028858705.1). Classification (NCBI taxonomy): domain Eukaryota; kingdom Metazoa; phylum Chordata; class Aves; order Gruiformes; family Gruidae; genus Grus; species Grus americana. The sequence goes on from NC_072856.1 coordinate 8,458,742, forward strand.
GGGAAAGCATTACAGTAATCTGTCAAAGCATTCATTGCTTATTTGAATGTTTGTTTTTTAACCATTGTTGCTCCTTCTAACCGTTGTGCAATGCACAAATAGCTACTGCTGTTCCTGAGCTTGGTTACTTGGAACTTAAAAGGTTTGATCACTGCACTCACTGCTTTGTGGGAAAGATCGCAGAATTTCACATCAGAAATATCTGTGCCAGTCAAATGACGAAAAGATATGCTTTCTCTCAGTATCGCTTTTTGGCTGTTGCAAAAGTTTCCAACTGCGTTAAATAAGAATTCAAACACTTGCATGCATTGTTTACTTTACTTCTACAAATATTTAATGCTGAGATCTAGACCACATTGTTAAATATGCTGATCTGAATCAGCCTGAAAAGCTATATATCCAATTCTAAAAATCTCTAGCTGCAACCCTAAATTTAAAATATTTTTCCTTTTCTAAAAATATTATCAGTTAAAATTAAAACTTAATAGAATTAATAAAAACTATGAGCAAATATTACTGTCATGAAGAGTAAGTAATAAGGCAATGATTCATCAGTCCAAACTATAATTAGCTTTCTTGATTTACAGAAGATCAATATTTTGGAAGAACATATTGATTATAAATCCAGCAAAGATTATGTAGCAGTTTGCATAGACTTTTCTCACACCAATCATTAAGAAGGATTTTATTCTTTTCTTCTCCAGAAAAGAGATGACGTAACAGGGTCACCGTAAAGTCTAGGTTTGAGAACACCTACGGGTTCAAACCCCAACTGGAACTTACTGGTTAAAACACACAACCCGTTACCATCACCGGTATGCCCTGGACAGTGATATAGCTAATAAGCCTGGTAGTACTAATGGCCGATAAATACGCTGAGCAGGCTTAAGGAATCTTAAAAGTATCATCTGCCAGGTCCGTCAAGAGCGACCTCAATCTCTGCTAATCAATCAAACACCTCAGGTCTGCGTGATCTCATCATCTAAGACAGTGGGAAGGCCTTAGCTAGTATGTACAGGAGGAAAAAAATGAAACGGCTCCTTCTTTCAGACATGAAGCTGATCTAGGCAGACTAAAACTTGTGCTCAAGGTCTTCGGTGAGCCCTTGAGAAGTTGGTTTCATCATCCTGAGTAGCTTCCTGGAAGTTGTTACTTAACTTGGAGCAAAGGAATAACAGACTCATAAAATCTTGAAGGTTCAAACTGATCAGACCAGTACAGCCAAGACTGTATTCCACAGAGGAAAAGCATCTAGTGCTACACATTCAGAAATGACTGGTCTTGGAACAACTTTCCCTCAAATCAGTGAGATTTCTTTATGGTTTTCTTTCAAGGATAAATTAGCTGAACAGAAGAACCAGGGCAATGTGTGAGAGCCTGGGCAGAGCTCTCCTTCACCCCAGTGTAGCTGGCCTACACTCCAGACCAGCTCATACAGTGCAGCTGTCTCATCTTGGTCCAGACTGTGGGGAGGAAAGAGCTGTTTGAGAAGAGACCTCAGTGGGAGCTCCTTCAGGAGCCGTGTTTAAGCTGAGCCTCTCGCTGCTGTCCCCTTCCGGAGCTACGGTACCAGCACGCCCATATCTGGCCACCGCCACCCTGGCCCCACAGACACAAGGATAAGCTATGGTGAATGGTACCGGTGCTGTCACATCAAGTCATGCCACTGTTCTTGAAACAGCAAAAACAAAACTGCATAGGTAAAAAGACCAATCCGCTTGAGCAGAAGAAACCCTGGAAATATTGGGAAGCAGATAGATAAAATTCTTTGTGTTTCTTTTCCCTTGAATAATTTAGTTTTGACAAATCAGAATTTTGATTTAGAATTACTTCTCAAAAGATTCAAAATTAGCTCTAGCCATGAACTCTGTACTGGTATATAGAGGGATCTGCAAACTGAACAAATCTGCAAACTAAACAAATAGGCCAAATCAGTTCTCCTTTCCCACCGGACATTTAGCATACCTGCTGCTTAAGACTACGGCATAACTTTCTCTCAAGCCTCTAGAACACTAGAACTAAGGAGAAGGAGAAAGAGTAGGATATTTCTTTTCTCCTGGCCAGCAACTACTAAAACTTACATTACTGAAATACTAAACCATGAGTGTAAGCTAGCTGTCAAGATACTAAGGACAAAGGAGTAAGACCTAGTGTTTTGAGAATTTTAATTGTTACTTAGGATATTTTAAAGAGACTACCCAATGGTATTGAGTGCTCTGAAATATCAAACCACTCCTCAGTGTCTTACGTTGTATATCCAAAATCTGTAGTACTGTCCAGTGATTAAGATATCGTGTTGTTTACATTAACATTATGTTATTCTTAGTATCCACATAATATTATTACTGCATTTGACAAGGACTGTTTAAGAGTTAACAGCGCTGCGCAAGACCACTTCTCCGATCTGCAAACACAGTAAGATGCATTATCTTCGGAATTATGTTAGCTCTGGAGCTAACCACAGGATGAAGAGATGCCATCTCCGCAATGAACCTCATTTTAGCAGAAGGTAAACATACTTCCCCCACATCAGCTAGTCTCACAGCATTAGTGGTGTGTTGTGATTGATTACCAGCAGAGTGTTGCTGAGATATGGATTTGTATCTCAGCTTTTTATCACTATGACTTGCAAAAGGCAGTTCCTTATTTACAGACTGTAGCTGTATTAAGTGACATTATTAGGTACTACTTTTGTTTAAGTGACACAAAGGCTTAGCATATTGGTGGTTTATGACATACAAGCTGTTTTAATCTGATGACTTACCCCTCACTTTCTCAATTTGTAAATAGGAGCTGCAGCACAAGAACATATGGTACTAAAGAAATTAAAGCTAAAGTAAATGGCATTAAAACAAATTCAAATATAACAATAGGATACTCAATCTGAATTATAAAACTGGATCTGTATTAAGACTTTTAAAAACAGGAAATAAAAACCTAAATATGATAATTAACCTTTCAGTTTTTTTAAAGACCATTTCAGGGGTCTACTGTGAGTAATTTCCTTATTAAGCCACATTACTTGCATCTTATAGTTCAATGAATAAATCAGTAAATATATTTTTTAGCAATTGCAACTGGGTCTGAATCATAGAATGGTTTGGGTTGGAAGGGACCTTAAAGATCATCTAGTTCCAACCCCCCTGCTGCGGGCAGGGACACCCTCCACTAGACCACGTTGCCCAAAGCCTCATCCAACCTGGTCTTAAACACTTCCACATTACCTAAAATCAGTAGTTTACCTTTAAGTTATGCATTCATACCACATTGCTTCTGATACAGTAAAAATGTTACACATTCTTAAATGTTTATTACAGTAAATACACTTACTTATATCTAAACACACCATCATTGAGCACAAAACCAAAAAAGAGCTCAGCAAAAGTGCCAGCCTACATATTCCATACTGAATATTAATAAAAAGGTAATGAAAAATTACATTTTCCTAACTTTGTATTACTACAGCAACTTACTCAAAAAAAGGAATTTCATCATCCGTTCCATGTAAATAGGAAGATTCCCCTCATTATTATTCTGCAGATTCTAGCATATAAAGCATCACGTACCATAAAGGGTCCAAGGTAAAGACATTCCTTATGTACTTAAATTTTGAGCACGGGCTTCATTTAGACCAATCAATTTGATACGTGAGATTAGTTCCATCAGCTTGTAATCCAGCAATGACTCCATCAAAGACAGTTTTCTGGTACAGCTTTACACTTAGTGCGCTCTGACAAAAATAATTTTTCTCATAGGATATATTACTTCAGCTAAGTATAGCAGCAAAAGTATTTTTATACCACTATAAAGACTTTCACATAACCGCCATTGCTGTACTGTGTCTCTGCTCAACTGAAATATCTCTTTTCAGAACAACTTACTCAACTTATGTATGATTTATTTTTCATTTTTACTATAGCTTGGAATGTTGGTTTGTTAGGTTTTTGGTTGCTTTTTTTTTAAAAATCTACAGGTATCTACTTGGTTGTCTGCAGCAATAAAGTATCTCATCTGTGTAATTTTACAGAAAGCAAATTGTAAACAGAGTTCTGTATTCTCCTGTCTATATATATAAACCATCCTGAGAAGTATATTCATGAATGAAACAGGATTGGCAGCAGGATCTGATTTAAGCATTCTCTTAGTCTTCAGAATAAGAATCGTGTATGATTGTGCTTCTATGCACATAAATCCCTAACTTAAAATCTGTAAGAGATGCCAACACTAAAATTGACACAGTCACTGCAGACAAAGCACAATTCCTGCTAACATGACCATAAGGATTCCTCTTTTGGGATGACGAGCAGCAGCTCATCAGAGGAGGTTTCCCTCTCAGCTGCATTAAGTATGTTTGTTGTGCTGCCATTATCCTGACCTCCCCAGTAACTGGGTAACTCATCATACCTGACCATTAGTGGGCAAACACCAGGAAAGAACAAAGCAGAGGTTTGAACTACCGAATTTGGTAATATTTCTGGCATCTGATACTTTGCAGTTACTGTACTGCAAGAAGTTTGCAAACATGACAGCAACTATTCACCATCACTCCCCAAAACAGGTGACAAGCTAGTCAAGGAAAGATGAGCAGTTCATTGCAACAAAAACAAACAGTCCTCTGACCTTACGTGCTTTGGAGTCACTGCATTCAAGTATTACTCAGAGATTTCTCATTTTAAAAAAACAACCAACCAACCAATTAGTAGCTTAAAACAACAAACCTCATGACAATTTCTAGGCTTTGCTCACTTAAAGAGCGCCTGCAATTGTACCTTTCTCTGGCAGCACTTCTGGCCTTTTGGGATCTTCAGCAATCTTGTTTGGTTGGTTTTTGGTTTTGTGGGGGATTTTGGGTTTTGGTTTTTTTTTTTTTTGTTCCCCACAAACCCAGCTCAGGTTAATTCTTCTCAAGGAAGTATCAGCAAAACAAATAACCAGTTCTCTGTACATCTGCTCCTGCTATTTGCTTTGAAGAATTTTGTGTTTGAATTCAAAGTGCATAACACAGTGATTCACTAAAATAAGGAACCTGATTAGACAATTATCTAAACACAGACACGTATCACTTTTTCCCTCCCCAACAAGAACAATTTACTTAGTGAATAATCCAGTGTAAGGTATGAGCGTAAAGTGCAGATATCTATGTTGAGAATATACTCTTCTGTAAAGGATACATTTCCTGAACAGATAGAAAGATCTACCTCTTCAACAACCACTAAAGATAGGAGGAAAACAGATACGCACTAACAAACAAAAGCATTTCCATTTAGATCATTTCTCCCCCTAGATACAAGTTATGAAGAACTAAGAAAGCTTGCATGTCACTGTGCTGTATGTCCACACATTAACCTTTTCGAAAAACATACACAGGAAAACAGGAATTGGAGTCTGCATTCCTCATCCTCTCATTCTCTTTACACTTTATATTAAAATTGAAGACAAGAAATCTTACACCTAGGGCAGAAAGTGTTCTGCTGGGTATTTGATTACCTCAGAGTTTCCAGAACAGCTGACATCCTGTTAAGTACAAACCTTTCCTGAACTTCCTTTTCAAGACTAAGACAAGGAAAGATGATGATGCTCAAAGAAACTCAGTTTGTGTCTTCTATCAGTGTACACAGAATTCAGGTTTCCATTTCAGGTTGTTATGCTGTGGGAAATTCGTATTTCATCTAAATTACTACTCCCATAGGAGCTAGAAAATTTCTTCAACTTCGTAAGAAAGGTGGGTTGGGCGTTTTTGTTTGGTTTTTTCCTTCGTTAAGTGGTAACACAATGTGGTTTATGGAAAAACTAAATGCTCTGTCTTCCCCTTCAAAAGGTAAGAGAGAATGAGCTCCTTTCTGTCCACAAGTGACACGAATGTGAACAGAAGCACTTGATCAGAAGGGCAGATCAGAGGCAGGTGCCTGAAATTTCCTGCCTCAACACTGGAGTGGAAAACACAACAAATTCAACCCCTCAGAAGAGGGTAAGAACCATATCCTTGCTTTCTGGTCCTACGTCTTGACTAAATCCAGACACCAAATCTAGACACAATGTTGACAAGGATTTTGTCATCGATTTTAGTAAGGACAGACTCCACTTCGCTGCTTAATACAAATGAAGCAATGGTACCTGAAGGCATACTGGTGAAGTTGGCCATCTTTATGGTAGCTAAACTCTTTAATGGACTTATCTATCATAAGCAGTGGCTGGCTGCAAGGAGCATTCCATAAACTTCTCTACCTTTACAGCACAGGACTTCAGCTGTGGGCCAGATGCTAATTCTTCTTACGCTAATTATGAGGATGAAGTGGATGTGAAAAGGCAACAGAGTATCTTTTAAGATTCAAAGCACCTGTGCAAAATCTGATGTCTCCACAAGGTGCTGAACAGAGGTAATAGTCAAACATCCTTTTGGGAAAAAAAACCCTACATTTTTCTGTCATCAGGATTTCTGACAATTTTTCTAATGATAGCCTAAAAACAACTTGCTGAAAACATTTTGTCACAAATCTTTCCAAACTTCTGTTAAGTCTGTCTTGCACAAGGACAAGTAAGTATTAAGAATATTTTTTTCCTTTTTATTTCATCTTTCTACCTGACTTTTTGGACAAGTTAGGAAAACTACTACTTTCCAACCACAGTCAGAAAAGTTTAAATATTGTTACATTGAAATACACAGATACACTAAAGTATAATTTTGAAAGCAAAATCCTCAAAGCTATTGCAGAGACAAAATTTTCACTTCTTTGTGTTTAAAATACAGAAACAGTCTTGCCTTAAGACCAAGCCCTTGGGTCTGCCATCTGTACTGCACTTTATGCAGGGAATTTTAGAGTATTCTTCCAGGGAAGAAGACCTAAGCAAAGGGCAGAGCAAAAATATCATCTGCCTGCACTTGCTACAGAGACAAAAGACCCTGGGAAAGAGCTTGCCATGAACAGAGTTGACAAATTACAACATTTTACTGTACATATACAAGAAGAAAAATAATTTATGTACATCATACTTTATGATTTATGAGGATACTCAAATATTGCAAATCCTTTACAGACTACCAGGCCTACTTAAGTAATCATTAATTTACAAAGCAAGAAACTAATACTTACATAGCTGTGACTCTTAAGGAAATCTGAAGGGTTGCTTGTGCAGACTTTATCCCCTTCCAAGCCAATTACTCTTTTACAGATATTTGATTTGGGATCATTTGGGCTTTTCACAATTACAATATCTCCTCTGAGAGGAAAAAACAAAAACAGAAGAACTCTAAGTACAAACTATTTGGTTGAATACACGTGCATCAATGTGTATACTCCAAAAATATTCATGTACATTAAAGATACTTCCTTCTGCTGAAAATCCTTGTCTACAATATTGTTCCTTCATTTTTACTCAGGGTGCAATTTTACACATGGTTTTTTAAGTAGGTTTGGAGAGATTTTTATTTATACCCTTTATAAAACATTTAAGACCACATTTTAATTGACAATGCTCTCACAAAAAGAATGCCACAACTTGATGCTGTTGCCACATATATATGAAATGGAACAGATTCTGTGTTCCTAAAGGTTATTCTTCCAGTGGAACTCCAAATAATCTAACCTGACTTTGTAAGACCTTGTATTACTTTTGCCTCCTGATTATATACATTAGATTGTACAGTGAAATAGTCCACCACAAAACGGGCAAGGGCATTGACCCTACCGAGCTGTACAACACAGTAATAAAATCACATTTGATAGACAGTATGTATACCATTTGTTCACTTTACTAACAACTTATCTGAGCACAGCGATATCGACAGCTTGGTTTGCAAATAAGACAAAACTGCTTAGAGAGGAGAAGTTATATTCACACAATAGAACTGTTTCAGGAAAAAAGAGGGGACGTATTTCCATTTTTTGGACAAAGCTGTAAAAGTGACATGGACTACATCCTAAATGAGCTCTGACAAGTTGTTCAATGGGCTGTATGTGCTGATTACTTTAACTTCCATCAAACACAATGAGAGGAGATCTATGAAAAATTACAATTTAGAAGCAGAAGAATATATGAAAAATAAAGGACAGATAGAATGTAGCTCTTGACAAGCTCTGGCAAACAGAATGTAAAATCTAGTCTCAACAAAGGAGCATACTTTCGAATGCAATAAAAGTGGCGGCTAAGGTTCTCCGAAAAGACAATATCAGAATTTTGAATGGTTGGTTCCATTGAAGGTCCAGAACACTGCAAATTAAAAATAAATGAGAAAAAAAATTATTATTTCCAAGTACTTTTATCTAAAAGACATTAATATTCAAATTATTTGCTAATAAATTAGAAAAGGTGTAATGTAAAGAACAACTAGAAAAGTGAGAATTGGTCCTGCACTGTGCGAGGTGCTACGAGCCCCTGAGGATTCATTTCAGCACCTAATCTGCAGGAAATTATTTGGAGCAGCACTCAGAGCTCTGCCAGCTTACCCCTTTCTTCAGGCTCTGTAAAAGAGAAGCATCACAGCAGCTGCAAGAACAGCTCACAACCAAAATCCACTATATCCAGCAGCAGTATCTGCTAGGTTTAGAAACAGGAAGGCAGGGGCAAAATAGCCAGAAATCTGCCCAGAGGTGGAAACAAGAGCATTTCCTATGGCATTATTAATGACTCCAGTCTTTCTGAAAGAACGTACTTTCTGCAAAATCGGTTTCCCATTTGCTTCAGTGACACCTCAAGCAGTAACTTGGCAAAAAATATGCAATAACTTTCATAAAGGTCAGACCTGCCTCCAAAAAAATAGGCATTTACTAAACACATTTTGAAAAAGCTTTAAAAAAAATGAAGAAACCTGAAATACTGGCATTATCACATGTAACAATTTATTATATTTTTTATTTTCTTTGAAATGTCATGAAAATGAAAAGTTACCACAACAATTCCTCCAAGGTACTCAAAGGCACAATGCGCTATGCAGCCATATTGCACAGTATACCCAAGAAATCGAAAGGTTTTTCCTAGGACATTGCGAAGCATGGTACAGTGTACGTCGTTCAGCTGGTTCTAGTCTATAGTAAAACAGAAGAATATCATTGATTTGATAACAAACAACCTAACATTTACAAAACTATCTTTTGTAGCTAAACAACCGATGGACAATATTTAACAAACAAAAAACAGTGAATAAAACCAACAAATAATCAGATATATCTGAGGAGATGAATATAGTTTAAACTGAAATGCCATCAAGAAGTCTTTAGTTTACAACACAGATGTGTACAATCAATTGACCCCTCTCATCAGCTTAGTAGTAAGAGTTAGTTGAGTAGGAGCTGAAACAAAAACAAACCAAAAAAAACCACAACACCTTTGCCAAACTAGAGAAATTAATGGGAAAGAATGCTGTCAGTGCTCTCCACTGACTCAGCTGGGCTCCTTTTACTCAAGACTGCAACCAGGCTTACCTGCCACATGTCTAAATATCTGCAGTAGTTCTGACAACATCCTCCCCTCCACTAGGCTTGGCCCAATGGAATCTGGAGAGCTGTAATCATACCTTTCACACAGGCTTTGACTTCCTGACTGGACCACATATTGTAACTCAGATGCAGTTATTTATTAAATAACACTTGACAGAGTTGTTTTAATCAAGTAAAGACAGTGCAACTTAAATCACTGTTTTTCTTCAAGCACTAGTATTTAACTGAATACTCGACAACAAAACAGAGAAGCATCAAACCATCTGAAGTGATCTGAAGATATTTCACAACTGAAATTACATTCACAGAAAACTGCAGTAATCAAGCAGTCAACCAAAACTTCAAAAACAACCTGACGACCAACCAAATGAAAATAGGCTTGAAGAACTAGACAAAATTAAAGATAATGGAGTCCTGAATGGTTTGCCTAAATATATCTAGAAAAAAAAATACAGTTGTCGATAATATTTCTGGAGGTTTTGCAAAGCTTTCCTTTGACTAGATATTCATTACCAAAACACTTGCATATAAAAATAAGGCATTAGGTCTTTCTGTTCTCAGCTCTAGTACAGTGGCATAAGTTCTGCAGCACATAAAAGGACTCAGTAAATATCTTTGGATCCTCCCTCCCAAATATTTACATTAAACTCTGATGACTAATTGCAATTACTGCAATATTAATCTAACTCATATACCTCCTTACACCAATATTTAAGAATTTAATATATATTTCTAGTTAAGGAAGTGGAAAACACACATACTGAAGTAATGAAAGCAAGTCTTACATTCCGCAAGAAACCTGTCCCCCTTAAACTCAGTATCAGCTTTACCATGAATTAAAGCCACAGCAAGATTTCCCTCATTTACTAAGATGGGTCAATATAGCTTGCTAAACAAATGCAGTAAGTTAAAAACAAAAGAAAAATGCTGCATGTACAATATGCCCTACTTAATAATGAAGACCTCCCCTTCTATATTTCATGACTTTTTGCTATTTAAATGCAGGCATTTAAAAGCGCATAGCTTTACTTGCACAACTCTCTATGAGTTAATGGGAATTTTGCCTGAATATAGTCAAAAGTGTCTTTAGTTCTTTGCATTTAGTATTCATTTATAAAGAAAAAAAAGACCATTCTTGGGGGAAAACGTTCTCTACTAAGCTCATTTCCTTGTTCCAAAATGTTTTTAAAAAAAAAAGTTGGTTTTTTTTTTTTACATAAAAGATCTCCAGAATAAACCCACTTAAACCAATCAGTGATTAATCATCCTTAATATTAGCTAACGAGTTTTGCAGTAGTGAACCAAAACACAACAGAAAACAGAAGTCTTGAATTGTTCCATTAGCACGTGCAGCGCCCAGCACGCTGCAGGACACCCTGTAGAAACTGAAACAGTTCTGCCGTAAAAGAAATGTGCTTTCAGCAGAATTTATTCTGGAGAACCAGAAAAGCATTTTGCTCTTCTCAACTCAGTATGCTATGAAAAGCACGGCCCAACTCCTTGGTCTCAGGGCCAGAAATGTGTTACAGGTGATAAAAGGAAGATGAAGTGACAACAGATTGATTAGAGTTGCACAACTAGTGTGAATTAACAACCACAAGTATCTTTTGAGATAAGTACATCATCAATAGTTCTTAACAGCACCTGCTAGAAAGGCAGCCTCACATTGCTTCTCAGACAGAAAAATACAGCACAACCATCCTGTATTTCAGATCTATACTATTCAGAAACCTTACATTAATATATTAAGACAGCACAGAATGCAGGCACCTGTGGATATTAAGGTAAAAAGGAATTGTATAAACATTGTATTACATTGACCAGAGCAGCTAGATGTTGTTGATCGTGCCAAATGGAATGGTAACAACAGACTCATTGAAAGAAACTGTAAACCTCTCATGCCAACAGCTATTAGGCTATGACTAAAATATTTTTTTATTATGAAACTACAAACAATTGTTCTATGTCTCTGAAAACTTATTTTCAAAGTTTTGAACTGGTTTCCTGCTAGACTCTGGATGGCACGTGCTTCCCACTAGTTACACTGAACACATTTCGTTTCTCTCTGATGTCTCTGAGTAACTCTGAATTGGGAGGGATAGATTAGTAAATTATTCAAGGAAACACAGGGTTCAGAGTGAGCTTTGCCTACTGCTAGAGCTGCCATGGTATAAAACTAGCCACAAGGATGGAACATGAGTGAAGAGGTCTCAAGTTTTGTTCCAGGTTCTCTTAAAATAAATTCTTAAGCCTTGAGACATGGATTTCACCAGTCCCAGTTTATAAATGTAGCGCGCTGGATTTTTTTTTAAATGCTCAGGCTTATCAGATGTTTGTGATAATGATTAAAAAAATTCTTAGCTCTTGTATAAGGCTTTTTATTACCACTCAAGAAAGTTAATTTTGAATTAAGGCTTATACATACACACCTAGATTATACACAGTTTGAACCTGACAAGATAACTTCAGAGGGTTTGGGGGGGTTTGTTTTTAACAGTAAGGTCCATCTTTAGACATCTATTGTTCATTCCACAGAATAACTGTCCTGAAAGTTTCCGTGTAGTTTTAAGTAACAACTTCTAATTAAGTGAATGGTTGTAGTAAACCCAGTCAAAAAACCAAACCAAACAAACAACTCTAGTTTATTAAAAAAAAACCCACAGAATATTTATGTTACAATTGCTCTAGCTTAAGCATCAGTAAAATATAATTGTTTCCTCAGAAACCTATTTATCAGTACATTCTTAAAACAATGCCATATTGTTGATCACAAGAAGGTAACCGGCTGAACATTTTTCCACATCACACAATTAATTTTAATCAAAGTGCTGTCAGCAGGCAACTCCACCAGATACAGCATAAGACCATTAAGCACAATAAAACAAATAATTTAAGTCACAGGGCCCTTGAAAACTTAATGGATCTGTTGTATAAACATCCTTATCACAGAACTAACGGCATTAAACCTGTTGTAATTACTTCCAGGTACTACCTGCTATCATATAGTAGGTAGCTGAAAATTTTATACTGATATAGACATTGTTTTTATACCAAACATAGACATTGATTAAAAAAGGTTACACATCCATATTTATCACACAGAATACAATTTGGTTATTTTACAAGAATGGTATTATTTATCCCCTGCAGCAAATAAAATGCAAAATATAATTACTATTATCTTCTCTTCCCTTTTCCTTACATAGTCTATGCCTTCATCATTTCAGATTTTTTTTTTGTTTGTTTGTTTATAAAATTAATCACAGCTAGCAGGGTGGAAATCACTTTGAGCCTCATGAATGACATCCAAGAGATGGGAAAGGATTAGTTCTCAGTTGCTGCCAGTTATAGCGCCAGGTGGCTTTTTCTGCAGTGAAGGTGTTACCGATAATCCCATTACATTGGTACTAAATCTTGCAGACATCAAAATTATCACCAAGGTTCCTTTTCATCCCATCCTTTCCAAATGACTGGAAGTCGCTTCACCTGAAAGAAGTCAAATCCACATGCAGCTGCTGTTTTAGCAGCCAGCGGACTCCCTGAGAATGCCAATCGTGATCCAATTTCGCTGTGCTGGTGGCCCCCTATTCCCTGTCCAATAATACATCTGTTAAAAAATCCTACAGCTACAAATCAACTTTAATCCTACCAGGGACCTCATGTTGGTCTTGTCTTCCAAAAAGGCAGCAGGTTTTGCCATCTATCTCTGCTAGTGTCTGGGGAATACTCTTTAAATCCCAGCCCTACTTAGAAGAATAAGCTAAGGATCACAAAACATGACCTCAAAAACCCTGATATGACTATATTCTGACCCAGAGGCATTCATTCTAGGTGAAGATTAGAACTTTGCATAATAAGATTACACAGCAAGTGAATGATATCAAGGGACTATCCATATGCAGCCGCCTGGTTTTCTATAGACAGCCTGTGCTCTGCAATATGCAGTGCAGACGAAACAGAGCTTGGTCTTTCTAGCTGAAATAAAATAGATTCACATAAATTAGTTGGCCATTTCCAGATTCCTAAATCCCCTATTACATCTTTTATTGACAGCTCCTGTGAGGATAGCACAAATGGTATTCTCTTTGTATTCTTTGCTTCTGTAACAATCGCACTCTGAGGGAAATATACATTGGTTGTCTAGAAATTAACATCTTGTTTGCTGTAATCTTGGATTACAATTAACTGTGTACATAATAAAATTAGGAAATCAATGAGCAGATTTATCATTTCTAGATAACCAATGGCATTGTGTAAGACAGTTTAACATATGGTGCCAAAAATGTGAATACAGGAAAAGCAAAGTCGCAGCCAATGAAAGTATGACTAAACAAATTATTGGACTTGATATTAAATAGAATTTTCACTGTAATAAAAAATTTCCAGTCACATTTGCTGCTTCCTAATTCTGCATTTTCACTGAATATTTAGCAACAGTCTATCAGTTTTTCCTTAGCTAACAGAAACTCCTCTCCTAACATTCTCCACTTCTAAGTGGACACCTTTCTTCACCCGAGCTAATCCCATAACTTGCACTATCTCTTTCCAAAAAAGTCACTCTGAGATTATGATTTTTTTAAAAAAATCCCAAAACCGAAAACAAACCTGCACATTGACTAGGGTATTTAAATATTTATGCTTGAGCTGTTATTTATATTAAGCTATTCTTTTAAAACTTCTACATAAAATTAATGTTGCAGGTGCTAGAATAGTGAAGGGTATGTATCACATTTATTGGGAAAGATTCTTCCCATATCAGATACAAAGCTTAATAAATATAAAGATGTTTTAAATATTCTGAGGATTCGAAACATCTAAAGCAAAACAAGGACCAATCTTCAAAAGGTCTTTCCATGCAGGGGGTGAGGCAGAACTTGATTTGTATTTCTAGTGGTTGGTTTTCTCAAGAAGAAACACTGGATTCAGTCTGACAAATCTGAAACAGCTTGGTGATATGCTGGAAGAGAAGATTATTTTTCCACATTATCTCTACTAGGCACTGACAGTTTGTCTCCAAGAAGTGGTCCTTCATCTACTGATCTCAAGCTGACAAGGAGCTCAATCCTGTAAACATAAATTCACATAATGCAATCCTCGGGTGTTAAACAACTAGAGACTACCTACATAAGAATGAGCAATTTTTCAAAACAGATTTCAAGTAGTTCTCAGTGGCTCTGTTTACCTTTGGGAAGCAACTCTTAACAATCCCACAACCCTGTATAAAACACTGTATTAATGGTCAGATGCATTCCAGGGCTTCTATCTTCCTCTGCAGCTCTGTATGCTCATCTTTGCTGAACAGTGAAATCCAAAGAGCTGAGCAAAGGCATGGTTGCACATGGCAAGTTTGAGCCTCTGAGGGATGCTGAAATATTCACTTAACAGTTTCCTTTAACAATGTCAAAGTCAGGACAAACGCCAAAGGTCTGACAGACAGCACGGTCACTTTCCTGGTGACTGAGAAAAAATACACTATGTGACAAGGGTCAGATAAATGCATATAGCTCAGAATACAGTTATCTTAAATTTCAAAAAACTCACTGTCTTGAGACATAGACATGTAAACATTTAAAATTAATTCTAATTAAGACAGAGTTATAAGTCCAAATTTCACATTAGGCACTTAAAATCTACGACCCTACAGAAACCAGAGTTGCCCATGGCTCACATGTCCCCTGCACTCCCCAGTGGTGACCCACCTTCTGGAAATGTGCAGGTATTTTTGGAAATACTACTCAAAGCACTGAATAGAAGAGGGGTAAATAATTCCCCTATGCACTGGCAAGTAAAAAGGCCGTTTACTTAAAATATTTGTCAAAGAGGATTGTTTGCTGGTAAAAAAACCCAAAACCAACAAAACCACCACAAACAAAACGACAAATCCCCTCCACATCAAAAAAGCAACTTATGTACACCATCAGCAAAACTGTTTAGAAAGAAATAGAAGTGTCTTAATCTTATCCCCAGTGTTAGTCTCAGATTAGAATGCCATCACTGAAGAGTACTCCACAGTGGTTTATGAACACGGAAATCATACACTTTGAGATCTTAACACAAATAGTAAATCAAACCTATTATTAAACATTTGAAAAATACAAAAGCAAAAAACAAGACCAGTTTTAGCACTGTCAGAAAATATAATAGTAACAAAGAATCTTTCTGTATGTTCATCAATACTTCCCAGTTATGAGCATCAGCTTCTAATGAAATACCTTATGCATACTCTGCATTAAAAGATGTATTAAAAACAGGAGGAAGGAAACACGGTCAGAGAAAAGTGAGCTCAGTATTTACATTTTCAAGTTACCTGAACAGAAGAAAAATGCAAATCAAGTGCTTGTCACTGCTGTTATTCTACAAAAATTTTGACAGCTTTCCCAAATTGTTTTTTAGCTACAAAGTTCTAAATACACACATGTACATGGATTCAACTACTTGTTTTTTTCATAGCACAAGCTGTATTTCATGTGAGTTTATGCAGTAAAAATAAACTGTAATCAGTACTTTTTCTCATTGCTCAATACAATTTTATTAGTGATTTCTGAGCTGGTTTATATATAAAACACAAGTTCTGTAAGTTCTTCTCCACTTACAGATACAAGTATTAAAAAAAGTTCCAAACATCAATAGATGAGTGCAATGATATTCAGTCTAAGTTAATCCCCAGACATCCAAATCCATGAATAAAAATTCATCAGTTTTAAATACACTGAGCCTATTAAGCAAGAACAAAAGCATATGCACAAAAGAGCTTTTAATATATTTCAAAGCCCACAAGAGCCATGGTCTCATTAAAATTATAAATTACACAAACATGGAATAAAGATTCAAACTGCAGTGCAGCTAAGCAGATTACAGAAAACCCCGCGTTCCATATGATAACACACCATGGCCCTCCCAGATGGGGGCTTGGAACAAAAAGGCCATCACTGCAGCTAGGGAAAACCTCCTTGTGATCTCTGGTTTCTGTTCAGCAGATGACAGCCAAATAATATGTTGATTATTCTGTTTGTGCTGCTAAGCTTGTAAGATGGAATAAAAGCGATATGATCTATTGTGAACTCAATGCTAATGTGTTGCTCCACTCATAAATAATATACTGAATTTATTCTGAAACTATCTTTTTATCTGAGTTCCAGGTTTTAAATGCATGAACTAAAATAAAAAGCCAGCATAAACTATTATTTAATTTGATGGTTTAAAGTAAAAAATACAACTGACACAATATTAAGTGAGAAAACTGACTACTTAGTGAATTAAATAAGTAGAGGTACCTTTCTCAAAATTAGCAAATGATTATATGCTGCGGTGCAGAGTACCTGCAAGACGCTGAGCACACTCCAGCCCCACAAACTGGATTATCATTGATACCAAGCAGATTACAAAAAAGGGCCTATATGGCTTATTTTACCACAGATAACCACCCCAAATCCAAGTGTCAAATGAGGACACAAGTACTTGTAAAACAGAAAAATACTACAGAAAGAATCACTGTATAACTTCACTAATGTCACATCTCCCTGACTGAATTGCTGTCTTAAAAACTGCTTAAGTTTTTAGTAAGCGATCAGATTTTACTTTATTTAAGTTTACTAATTTGGCTTGCCCTTTCTTTCATAATACACTGCCTTTCTAAAAGGAAACACAATGACTGGTCATACGGGTCCTTTCACAAATATCGTGTACACACTGAGAAGACTGGTGGTCTTCCTATAATTTAATGTTTGTGAAGTTTAGCTCTTTTATGCCAGAAATGTTAAAAATTCTATGAAAAAATATCATTGCTGCTTGGCAATAGCATGAGAACATCAAGATCAAACGCTGCTTCACACTTCTTGAACTGATGGAAGCACAGTTGATAAAGAGAAATGGTGGAAACATGCAGCTCCAAGAGTGTGCAACAGCTTTCTCAGAAACATAAAAATGTATTTAAAGGAAGCTCAATTACCTTTCTTCCTTTGCTAGGGACACAGAGACAGCTCTAATTCACAGAAATAATGAAAATATGGAAACCAAAGAGATATTAGAATCAAGTACATGTAAGTCTTAAGACTAAAAATTCAGATAAATTACTTCCTCCAGGAGGAGTCCTCCATTGCAACGAAAGAACACATATTCATTATTTTCACACAGAAACAAGATATGACCCTGAAATAATTAGTGAAGCTCACATTTACCCTCACAACTACAATCTTAAGTCTCTCCCATTTACCATACAGTATTGTAAGTTATTCTGCAGTTACCAGTTACAGTATTATTATTTCTATGACCTTGATGATCTTCAGTTTCCCTCAATATGTTTCAGTTTCTACAACTTTAAATATTAATTTATTTTTATTCCTCTTATTTACATAATCTCATGCAAAATATTACTTGGGGGGAAAAAAAATGGTAGCAGGCATGCAACCCAAGCACCTTCTTACAATATATTTATATTTCTATAACCAAAGCTTTTTTCATATTCTTATGAAATTCATATAATAAAAAGGTTTCAACAATAAAACAAACTTTTCCAGCTACCATCACAGCACTAATATATAAGCTAGCAAAAGCTAACTCAAGTCAACACAAACTTCAATACATTACTGAGCAGATAACTTGGCTCGAGCAGATAGTATCACCTTTGTGATTCTCAAACAGAGAAGCAGAAGGCAGCTAGCTTGCTTAGGTAGCCCTGCTCCTAGATACCTGCTCCTGAAATGGGATTTCAGCAAATACAGCAGTTTTGACATGGAACTGGCAGGCTCAGTACAGGAGATGGAATAAGCTGAATCCATTGAGATAAAGAATATTGAAAGTTTGCTAAAATACAGCTTGGCTACAAAAAAGCCAGATATCCAGTGTTTTCTGCTTTTTTTCCCATCATGGTATTATTCCAAATTTGGAACAATAAAAGATTTCTTAAGTAGCCAGCAGTGGATCTGGCTTTTTATTTTTAAAGTGAGTACAACAGTCACGTCTTTTGAAAAGCAAGCAAGACTTCCGTCTCTGTGCTCAGAAAAGGTATAGTTACACAGGTCTACAGAATTATTTACAGCAGCACATCTTGGTTCATCCTCCATTCTATGGATGGGGATGATACTGTGCAACTAGATGGAAATCCATCAAATACGTCTGAATGTTCCTATGACTCTGCAGTATCTTGTCCTCAGCGGAACCTGAGGGTTGTACACTTTTGTGAAGCCACTGACCAACATAACTATGTGGGAAAGCCAGAACATGGCTTATCAGACATGCAAAGATTGAGTAGTTCATAAATGTAAGACAGAATGGGCACAGAAGTCACAACAATCAGAATGCATCAGCGGCCGGAACACTGGAAAGGTGAGGTTGCACGTTTGTGGGACTCACCAAGAAGTTACATCTTTACATGTAAGCACATTGGCAAAGATTCCCATCTTTGCTATCATCGAGGTTTTGAGATTTATTTTCAATTAACTGTCAGTTCATCATTCTATCCCAGAGCAGGAACTTTCTGAATCTCACCTAGCGTGCCTGTCATTACTTCAACAGACGTCAGAGCCAGTTGTTGAAAGCTAAGCCGAAAAGCAGTGTTAGCAATACAGGTCCTACACTTCAGCACAGTAGTCAGAAGTTACCTGTAAGCATAAGAATAGTTAACAATAACATTTCTTTATATAAGAGGGGAGGTCAGGCAGGTGGGGCTGTGCAACTAGAAGACTTATCACTCAGATTTTGTTTGATTTTAAATTCAGAAACTACTGCAGAAATACTTCTTGTTGAAACATTACTGTTTGTTTTTAACTAACATTAGAAGAGAGGGGAAAAAAATACTCTGTTATGAAAACTCCTTAAAAATATTTCAGCAAGCAGAGATGAGCTACAATCACCTCTGATCTATGATCAGTTAAATCTTTTCTGGCCATGGGCAGGCCTCAAGTGCTTTGCCAAAGCATTTCACAGGTTTCAGGTCTCACAATTTTGCAGAGATGATGGACAAACAAGCTAAATTCCGCCCCCCCCCGCCCAAAAGAGCACCTTCTATAAAATCCCAGAATGTAGGTGAGGAGCAAACATTGCCTGTATTCCAGTAGATTTGTAATACAAATAACATTTGGAATTGGTTATTTGGAATAATGCCTTTGAAGGCTAAAAGCGCTAACAACCGAGCAGAAAACATAACAACTTTTTTGAAATCCAAAATGTGCCAATTCTTAACCTTTGTTAATACCAGTGTATCAGGAAAAAACGCTATAGCAGCTATAAATTAATTTCAATGATACATATATTTTTACAGATACGAAGTGAATCTTAGGCTCTAAAAGCATATGTAAGTTATTTTGTACTTTTGCATAAACTGCACTAATATAAATGACATTAAGAAACCCAACAGCTATTAAACCTTTCCTTTCCATAAATTGTAATTATCTACATTATTTACCTGGCTTTAGAAATGCCTATTTAATTAAATATGTGAATCAGATACAGTTGGAAGACAAAAAACAAAGACTCAAAATACCAAAGCATTTAAATTATGTTCTTCCAGTTGAAACAAAGTTTACTCTTCACTTCTTCCATTGATACGCTGAAGTGACAAACTGTTTTATTCTCTGAGGGCAGCCATTTGTAGTCGATATGAAATGGATTTCTCGATGTTAAGCATCTGAAAAGGCCAGATTCAATCTGTCTTAATTTCTAGTTTTTAATCCTGAAGTAAGCTTTATAGGGACATGCAACCCAGTACGGAAAATATTACAGAATATCAAAAGCCATAATACAAATAATAGTCCTTTTCTAGGTGTTGTTTGAGGTTTTCCCATCGCTTTTAGTCTTATCTTACAAGTATTTTTAAATTAATATTATCTTTTTTTAAAAAAAGATAATTCCTCTTATGATAAACAGAAGGAAAATAATGCCTATGAAATACACCACCAATCTGTATGACATTAAGACAGTACATTCAACTTACAACTCATTTTCAATATTACTGTTCTGCAAGTTTCAGTAATACCATGCTGTACATTTTTATAATCTGAAATTACAGAAATATTTTTTTATGATTTATTAAACCACTGTCTTCAGCACATATCACTAACTCATGTCTCCTAATTTATTTGCTTCTATTTTAAAAGAGCTGTTTAAATTTGACACAGGTTCAAAATTTTATCACTGTTGTTCAGTATGCACACAGGGATGCGTTTAAGTAACATCTAGAGGCTTTCTGAAGAAAATCACATCATGTTTTATATAATATCATACAACTGGTATGTCTTAAACCCTCCCACTAATCCTCGCGTTTTCCACAGACTGATTGGATAAGTAGTCTTTAAGCTTTTTCATACTGAAAAAAACCCCAAGTCTTTTGGTGTCAGAACTTCCAGGATTAAACATTCTTTCCAGTTGTTGGCTCATGGCCTGAAGATCCCGCACTTTCAAACTTATCCCATTCTAGCTAGTTCAAAGATCAGGAAAATGAAGCCATCTTCTTTGCAGCCATAATCCATGACCCATGCTGTTAGATACTTAAGAACATCTCAAAAGCAAACTACCTTGTTTCAGCTCCCAGCAGGAGCTCAGCAGGGCACTGGATCACATGACTGCGAGCCCTACCTAGTCAGGTGACTCAATAGCTAATCTGATTTGGTGACTATAAAACTTTAATCAGTACAGTCTAATACCATCACATTCCAGAACTGAGGAGGGAAGCAGCTTGGCGATGTAACAGCAAACACTAAGAAGATTATAAATTAGAACTGCCACTAGGATGCAATTTTCTAGTTCTCCCTCCCATACATAAACCCAACAGAAAAATATTACTGAAAACTGATCAGGCTGACGTACAGTTTTGAAACAAAATGGACTGATGCGTTTTATTCCAAAATGGATAGCATTTTGCTCATTGCCACAGAAGGACAAGAGCATACACTGATTCTTACAAGGCACAATTAAATCATAGCAAAAACATTTATTTGAAATCAAGGAAAGGAAAACAAAACACGCACATCAAAAACATCATCTTGTTGAGAAACACTGCTCAAACAATACAGCCTCACCTTGCATTAACTGAAGGTCCTATGAGTTTATATCTGCAACCCATGTAGGCTGCATGCGGTAAACAAAGGGGAGAGGCAATGACAGCCACAGCAGATGTGTTTCCTCTTATCAAGCACAAAATATATAAAGCATACTTTAAGAAGCATTGCTATTTTGGGTACACTAGGATTTTCACCAAATCCAGAGGCTACAGCCTTTGAAATGACAAAGATACTTGCAGATCAAATTCCAAGCATACCTTTTCCCAAATGTTTTGATTGCTCTCTCACTCACCCATTGTATTCCCTCCATTTTTTCCTTAGGGAATTCTCACCCAAAATCCTCTTAATCCATGTTACAATCTGCATTTGGCATAGGCAAGTAGTTGAATTGGCTCAGTGAGTTTACAAGAAATAGAAAATGGAGAGCTTGATTTCTTTATACTAGAGTTAGGATTTGCAGTTAAAATTGACATAAACATTTGATCAGGTCTACATGATAATAAGCGAGCTGCAAGAAATAGTCGATTATTCTACAGTTTAAGGCATCCCAATCTAGACACAAAAGTTTAGACTTCTCCATTTTACAATGAGCTGAGTACAACCATAGTCAGTTGCCATACTTCTGCTGACAAGAAATAACTTGCTAAGACATTTCCTAATCACTAGCAGTATCTCCATGTTCTTTAGTTTCTCTGCATTTCAGTTCCATCCCTAGAGCAGGACTAATAGGACTTATCTACCTACTAATGTGTATTTCAGGATGAGGGGGTTTTTATATAGTAATATCTAGAGTTATAATTCCTGCAATCTTGCTTTCTCATCTGTCAGCCGCTAATGGGATCTTTTACAACAGCTGGAAATTCATCTTTTTGAAAGTGGACAGGTGACCATAAGCAAACTTTTAGTATCATCCAAAGAGAGTGGAAAAGCTATTGTTATCCCTGAAAATGAAACACCATTGACTTAAAAATAAAGACAATTGCATACAAGCACTTTCTTCTCTACCTGCATTTCATTTCAGACAAAAGTCAGGCATTGTAAGTGATGTTTTCACAAGTACCTATTCACTTGTAAAGCTTTATTGTATTAAATAGCTGCAGTTTTTTAAAATTAATTCCTCAAAAAAAGAGCTTATTTCCACCTGCTTCCTAAATCAGTAGGACTTTAACTGTACCCATCATTTTAAAATGTGACAGACGAAAGTGAACATCATGAACAGAACTACTGCAATACTTTTTAAAAGTTCAGTTCTTATACTGAAAAACTAGTTCTACTTCTCCAATTTTTTTGTAATATTGGAAACAGTCTCTCCTGTTCTAAGTTACATTGTAAGAGACAGTTTCTCTATATTTTAAAGGATTTGAACTCACAACATTTATAACAAAAATACCACTTTTTTTAAAAAAATATGTATAATTCTGAAATAGCTGCAAGGTTCACAAGGTGAAGTGAATTAGCAGTTCACAGTCAGCAACAGGTGGGAAGGTCGAATTGCCTCCTCCCCACCCTGTGTATATACCTTTTTCCTCATTGAATCAACTCAGCAATATAACACAAAATTAACCTATTGAGAAAGTGGATAGATGGTTCCAAGAAGTCAGATTAGTGAGCTGAATCAGCTCATGAAAGGATCTGATGAGCACCACGGTTGTTGGACTGGAAGCAGAGGAGGAAAAGGAAATGAAACTTCCTCTTTTTGGAACGCTGACCAATTAGATCAGCTCAGGAGATGTTGATATTTCCAGTACACTTGCACTTAATGCAAGAAATTCCAAAAATGGTAGGACCACAGCACACGTATTCTCAATTGCAAAATGCTTTCAGAACCTAGGCGCAAAGTGAAAGAGAAAAAAAAAAGGAAAGAAAAAGAAAAAAGCCTCTAGTTTTAATTGCCTTTGAAGAAAATGAGATGAAATGGGGGGGGGGGGGGGAAGTGCAAAAGCTACCTATCAGAGAAATACCAATGAGAAATGGACAACCAAAAGAGAGGGCTCAGCCCTGGATGTACATTTACACTTACTCTGTAAAGTTAATGCAACCTATATTAGTTGGAATGACAGTACAGTAAGAAATGAAAGAGCTGATGTGATGTTTTAGAAATGGAGAACTCTCTGTAAGTTTCAGCCTCCTCACTCAATTATGCAGAATTGACACAATAGGATCCCACTGACACTAACACACACTCGAATTATGCTTTATGCTTTTACTTTGTTACAGTATTTCCTACTCCGGTTATTCACAAATCATTAGTCAGATCCTACAGAAATGACATTTAATAGCTATATTTCTTGCTATGTTTTTAAATGTGTCCTTTGATTAATTTTTTTCCTCTAAAGACAAATACTTCTAACTTCCACTGGACAATAATCTACATTTGAAATTAAATAGTTATGATTCAATGTTTCACAGTTTGGCATTAAGACAACCTCTTGATACTCATGATAAAGATCTTAAACTGTCCACTCCTTAATATGTAAAGGAGCTTGGCCAGCAGGAAAATGAATGCAACTTTACCAGCTAGGAAGATTTAATACTGGAACTTCATGCTCCCAAGCATGATTTTGATATGAAGGAAAAACTTTGAGGTTCAGGATTGTTAACATATTGTTGCTCTTTCTTGCTGTTCATATTTATTACAGGTATTATTTTTTTCCTCAATTAAAAATGGGACAGGCTCAACAACCACAGGTGTTGAAAAAGTGTAGTTTATAACAAAAATCATTCATTGATATGAAAGATGCAGAGTGGGGAATTATAACATCAGTCTTGTTAGTACATCCTGCTATGTGCAAATATCTTCAAGAAGCTTTTGATGCATCTGAAACACCAATAAAAACAAATACTTGTGACAGTGACTCTTCTATGTTCTCATAGGGATTTCTCTTAAATTGAGAGTACTATAAAGCGTTAGTTTACAAAGCAAGCATACAAAAAGTTTTCATTAAGATAAAAAGCATTTTAATTTATTTGTAACATAGATATAGAAAACAAGAACAGAAAAGGAAATATAGGGTGGTTGTTTGCTGCCATGTACAAGGCTGCAGGCTACTATCTATAAATTGCTAATAAAGAATAAAGGGCATACTAATCTTCCAAAATACAAAAAATAACTTTTATGGTATTAACAACTGATTCAACAATAAATGCTAACAAAGCACAAATTACATTTCTCATTTAAAGTAACTTTTTCTGCTATAGCTCTTGGCTTATGCCATGGTCCAGAGCTATCATATTGACATAACATCTTGTTTCCAAGTGAGAGGTCTTAAATCACATATTTATTACAGATCTACGGCTATTTACAACAGGAGAGGGACTCCAAGCATACTTATAGTAATATCTGTCCTACGTATAGTTATTTAAATACCATGAGGGAAAAACAAAAAAAATACTTTCTCCTTCCTATTCACGTCCAGGCTCGCACACGAAAAAAGCTTTTTTTTTGAAGATGATGCCGGCCGCGCGGCACAGAGACTGACGAGGGAACTCAGGGGTGCACAGGCCAGGCGAGCCCCTGCCTTCAGGACCCGCTCTGCTCCAAGCCTTACTGACACCTCGGGCATCCCAACCCCCGGCAGAAGAAAGCGGGCTTTCCGCCTCCGCAGCACGGCCGGCGAGGCCGAGTCACCGGCACCGCACTACCGCCGCCTCCTCACGCCAGCCCCGCGCCAAGGCGGGACAAGACACTTCTACCGCCCCCCCCCCAGCCCCGGTGAGAGCTCTGGAACCCCCGCCGAAGCCGCACCCCGTGCCCTCCGGCGCGGCCCCGCCACACTCACCTGCCTGCTCGCTACCAGGCGCCCCAGCCCTTTCCCCGCCCCTTTAGCCCGGGACGTGGAAACAACGCGGTCTCCCATTGGATAGCCGGTTTCCCAAGCCCCTCTCCCATTGGTGGAGAGGAAAGGGCTTGATTCTTCCCGGCGTCCCTTTGCTCCTGTCAACCGACAGGCAGCCGAGATGGCGGCGGCCCCGGCGGCTGGCGGGGTGGCGCGGGGCCGCGGGGTTACCAGCTTCCAGCGGAAAGCCGCGGCCGGCAGCCGCCTAGCCGCTGTCGCGGGCACTCGGCCTTCCGTTCGCCACGGGCAGCTGCTGCTCTCCAGCGGGCTCCCCTCCCTGGACTGTGTGCTAGGTTGGTGGGGAGCGGGACCTGGGACCCGGCTGCTGCCCCCTCCCCCCGCCCGGCGGCCCTCTCCGTTGCCGGGCCCTGCCTGTCATTTACCTTCCATAACCGGCAGCTACTCCCGCGGGCTCTTCCTTCCTCCCCACAGTTC
Organism: Grus americana; assembly: GCF_028858705.1. Taxonomy (NCBI): domain Eukaryota; kingdom Metazoa; phylum Chordata; class Aves; order Gruiformes; family Gruidae; genus Grus; species Grus americana. The sequence continues at coordinate 8,484,443 of NC_072856.1, forward strand.
CCGGGATTGGGGGGAGGATTGGGGGGAGGATTGGGGGGGAGGGAGGGAAGGAAGGGGCAGAGCAGGATCCGTTTCCCGCCTTCAGCCCCCCCCCGGCCCCGTGTGAGGAGGAGGAGGGAGGCGGGGCGGTGCAGGCAGGTGCCCCCGCTTTGCAGCCCGCTCGCGGAGGAGAAGATTGCCATTTACCGTTCGTTTAAATCGGTTTAAGCAACCTTTCTAGAGTGGAAAGCTACTCTCTAAATTTACTTGGTATCACGTCCCTGTTGCATTTCAGACTGCCACAGTAAGGGGTCTGAAGTTTTCGGTTTTGTAAAACATGTTTGGTGAATTAACTCGTAGTTGAACGTAAGGTAGTTCTGGTTCTTCAGTATGGCAATTTTTAGGATGCGTTTGACCGTGAGACTGGATTTTCAGTGTGTCTTTTCTGTCTTGGTCGCCACTGCTACATCATTGTAAACGTCCCATTTAGATAAGTTACATGACCGTGATGCTGTTGTTGCTGTCTGTGAATCTGCTTTTGCCTACTGTCATTGTCAAGATGCCAGATAGTTTCTTGGACTGATCTGTTGTGACCATTGCTATGTTACAGTCTGTGGCATGAACTAGCACCGTTTGCTTGGATTGGGAACTAATTCATTTCACGGGTATAAACACCATGTTTTATCTGTATGCGTGAGGGCTGCATTAGCCTTTTACTAACTACTGGTCCAGTTGGAGTACATCTTCGGTGTACATAGATGGGACTACTAGGTGAGGAAGGCTTGACTTTAGCTTTGTTCATTCATCCTTGGAGGAGTACATGCAATATAGGACTATACCACTTTTTTTCCTAAGGATATTCTGTATGAGGAATGAGAAATATAAAAGTTTTAACCATTTTATAGAGAAGTTTTTGCAGCCTATGTGTCTTAAGGAGAATCAGACTTCTGTATCGTGTGCATGTGTCTGTTTGGTAGGGAACACCTGCACTTTGATCAGGGATTACCATGCTTGTGGAGAAAGCTCTTCCTCCTTGAAAGACGTGTTTCATTAAGTGAGTGTAATTTGTGAAACCCTTTAATTGCATAAATATAAGATGTGTATTGAATATTCCAGTTCTTCTTCATATTCCCTTTTATAAACAGTGCATTTTGCACAGCATGGGTCAGAAGATGTAGACAGCTCCCATTAGTAGCAGTCTCCTAAATGTCCAGGCACTTGCTAACATAGTTAGTGGTTTGTTATGGAAGTTGAGGACACTTCTTCCAGTACACCTGGGATCCCTTCTGAAGTACCTTGTCCTTGTCTTTTAAATATTCAATAATTCCCTGACCTTAACAAGTTTTACACTTGAACATCAGGAAAGTTCTTCAACCCTAGGGACAGCAACTTTTGAAAATACTTTTAAGATATTTTTTGGGTTGTGGCATCTCTGAAAAACTGGAAAACTCTCTATTCCTATGTTAAATCTTTGGTAACCTCCTAGCCTTAAATCACTGATTTCTGGAGGCTGAGTGGGCAGGCCAGGAAAGACTCATGCCAAACATGCATACTGTAATAAAATTTCCATTGATACCAGGTATTAGGCCTTGTTGGAGACAGACCACCCAGCTAGGTGGGCCTGTACAGAATCATTGATTTTGGAGGCTGGGGAGGGACCTCAGGGATTCATCAACCTTAAAGCAGGCTCAGCACTCAATTCCGAGTTGGTTGCTCAGGGTTTTGTCCAATTGAGGCTTAAAAATCTGCAATTGCAGAGATTTCACAGCCTCTGTGGACAACCCAGTCCATTGCCTAATTACCTTGGTAGGGAATTTTCTTTTTCCTTATATCCATTTGGAACTTTTCCTGTTTCAATTTATGCCTGTTGTTTCTTGCCCTCCCACTGTGCACCTCAGCAAAGAGCTCAACTGACTTCTCAGTAGCTTCTCTTAGGTACCAGCAGGCTGCTATTAGGTCTTCTTCTCTTCTCCAGGTTAAACAAGCCCAGTTCCTTCAGCCACTCTTCTTGGGTCATTTGCCCCACCTTGATTCCCCTTTGCTGGACTCACTTAAGTTATCTTCTTTCATGTACTGAGGGGCCCAAAACTGGATGTTGTATTCCAGATGTGATCTAAGGAGTGCTGAATAAAGAGGAGTAGTCACATCCCTTGACCAACTGACTTGAGCTTCTGTTGATGCAACTCACTGTGCTGGTGACTAGAAGTTTTGTACTTGGTCTCCTTTGTGTCCCTTTTGAGTGTGTGTGGAAATGCTTCAGAAATGTCTTGCAGAATGCTGTTTATGTGTTTCTTAAAGAACGCTGTTACTTTTTTTCTTTCATCTTGCCCACTAGCAGTTAAATAATTGACTGTACAAAATATTTCATTTCATACCACGACAATTATTTCAATTGAATTTCGTACCATGACATATACATGTGTTTTAACAGTCACCAGGCAGTCTTCTAGATGTTTCACTTTAGGCTTGGATTTAAGTTTGCCTTGTCCAGAAGCTGCAACCCGGATACAGTATTATTTGCCAGGCATGAAGTTATAGCTTATGAATAAGTGTGAGTAAGGGAAAGCATGGTATTATCAGACAGAGGTCTAGTTAGAAACTTTTGAAGAGAGGAGAAGGCAGAGGATACATGGAGGAATTTCTTTTACCCTACAGCTACTCGCTGATTTGTTACATTATTGTTGATAATAATAATTCTAATAAATGCATTTCCTTTCAAAAACAGATGGTAGATACGTGCTGGCTTTCAAATGCCTTGTTACCATTAAGGCACTCTTTACATCTCCAGGCTTTATATTCAAGTTTACTTTCAAGGTTTATAGACCATATATGCCTGATTTGTGCTGAAGCAGCTATCTGTAATGAGCTGTAACTCTTGCATAATATAACCATCACGTACTTGGTATTGAATGTTTTGTTTCAAGCTGCTTGAGAAAAGCTCACAGGTACACTTTGAAAACAATAGGGACAGTTTCAGCTTGGAAAGTTGATTGTGTTTCTGTCCATAAGATCTTAAATCTCATTGCTGTAAGTAGCAATGCAGAAAGTTACAAGTCTTGCTTAGTTGTTTACATGTACTACTGCCTTAGATACTAGCACAGAAAAATTAAAATAATAAAATTAGAAAGAATTACAAGTTCACAGCAGTTTTCTTAGGAAACTTGAAGCTTTTAACTCTTCCTTTTGATTCTATCAGCATTCATGCTAATTTTTCTTGTCTGTTTTTTTGCTTAATTTACTATTATTGTTGCTCATTGTAATATGAATATGTGACCATGGTAACTGCAATAGTTTTACATTCCATCTAATAGAATACACTTGTTCAAACTGCCCACTACATCTGATAATGTAAAGCCAGTCCTTTGACCTGAGTTTTCCTTTAGCAACCAGGTTATGCGCACATATGTTACAACTCCAGCTTGTAGAAAGAGACAGTACAATTGATGATCTGAAAATATAGCTTGTGAGAATTTTGACTGGGCTGACCCACTGTTTGACAAACAAATTCTGTCTTGTGCAAGCAATTTAAAAGCAGAAGAGATACTACTGTGGTGGCTACAAGTGAGCTTTTTATGACCAAGATTTTAAGTCCTTATTGCCATGAGGTAATACATTACTTATGGCTGTTTTGATCATCTTTTCTATGTCATGCTATGATTTGGTAAAATCTCCTAATTTTGAGCTACTTTTTTCTATGTGCTGTATAGAACTTGTGCTAGTTTAAACAACTGTATTTAGTAACCCGTGTGTTCTATCTCCCTGAACAATTGAATGCAGTGAATATTGGAAGCATACTTTGTATCAACCATATGATTTCACATTTTGGTCTTTTTTTCTCCTTTCCACTGTAGTACATCTTTTGGGTTTGTTTGCATTTATCTCCCGAACAAATAAAATTTAACAAAAATTGGTGGATTGTTGGAATTCAGATTATAAAACAGTTTACTCTTCACCTGAAATCGAATACTAATTCTTTCACCATCTTTGCAAAAATTCCAACTTGGGACAACTATTTAAACCACTGTTACATAATTATGCTTGCTGTCTCTTCAAGAATGAAGTAAAGCAGTCAGGATGGGAGTTCATAGATTATTTTTTCATGGTCCTCCACACTGTTGAGATCAATGATATAAGAATCTATATATCAAAACATATTGGGAGTATTCTATTCTGTCTGTTATTCATTCAGTCATCTATGATTGGAACATAAGCATCAATTGTAATTGTTTAAGCAAAAAGAAAGAAAAATAATAGTGGCCATGTATAAATCTGTCAAAATGTATTTTTATTTTTGAACAAATATTTCAATCAACTGCATTCATAGAGTTGTTTTTATGTCCAAGACATACTATAAAAGACTTTAATAGTTTTTTGGTTTTTTCAGATGTGTGTTATGATGTTTATGATCTGTCAGTCCAGGTTTCCTTGGCTGAAATCCTACCTGTCTTTATTGTCATGTCTGTTTCAGTAATAAGATAAAAAAACAATGGAGACAGGATTTTGCCTCGTTGACTTGGGGTGGAAATTTGCTAGCCTCTTAGTAGGTCACTTTACATACGTGGTTCTTGGTACAAAGGAATATCACTTGGTAGTGATTAATACAGATTTAATTTGGAGAATGTTTACTCACTTGAGTCATCCAAGTAAAAATTCGCTGGCTCAGACCATACATCATTATTGTAATACTTGAGCATAGTTGCGTAGAGCTCTGCAGGATCTTTTTACCACAATGATGATAGTACAGTATATTGTGAAAGTAATTGTAATGTGTAATATATAATTACATGTAATGTATAATTATTTCATAATAGAGAATTGTAGGAAGTATTGCAAAGGTAATTAAAATGTTGTTCACTTTTATATTTTTAAATTCCCCGTTATCACCTTTCTTTGACTTATAAACTAAGAAAACTTAATTGTTCTCTAACATAGTATTAAAATGTAGTCTTACTTTATTCTTCATTTTGTTTTGTTTCCAGGTGGAGGTGTAGCTGTTGGAACCCTTCTTCTTATTGGTTAGTACAGAATATATAGATACTTAAAGGGATATTCTGACGTGTTTTGCTCATTTTAATGTACTTATCAAATAACCTGTCCGTTTATTGTTTTTTAAACTCAGACTTTAAGAATGTATAACTTTCAGCCCCCTTCACTTTGGATAGCCTTCAGAGTGGACTATTATCTATTTCAAGAATTACTGGAGGTGGATCAAAACCTTACTTTTAGACAGGTTGAGCCTCCAAGAAGAATACCTCAGAATTCTGTTTGAAAGCAGGGTGTTTAGCAAATTTCAGGACTTTTTAGGAAATTTTTCAAATTATTTAAGATTTTCTAAACTATTTGATTTCCTGTGAGATTCAGACTGTTTATCATTACAAAGGTGGTTTTGGTTTTACCTTGGCTTTCTGAGGAAGGTGTGAAATACAAAATCTTTTAACCTTTTGATTGTCAGAATCAACTAAGAGAAAGCTGATGGAAGCCTGCTTTCTGTCAGGATGTGTATGAGGCACACTGAGATGATTAAATAGGTTACAACAGAATTCCCTTTGCAGGCTACATTGAAACTGTCTGGTACCATGTCTCCATTGCAGCTGAGATGCCCAGCTTTCCTTTCTATTTAAAGCATAGCAAAGGGGAAGAGGATATTGTACACATAGGTCTTGTCTTCATATCTCCAGGGTACGTACTGGACTTAGAGGCAAGAAACATTTCCCAGGCGCCTTAGTTTAAGCATAGCAGCCAAGACCACAATTGTGAGGGAAGATTCATTAACTTCTTACAAGTTAGTCTTGTAAGTGCTTACAGTTTCAGCATATAAGTAAAGACAATTGTTATTGTAGAAGAGAAATTGAAGGAGATACCATCTGATTTGTCACATCAGTTCATTCATCTTGGGCTTTTAAGGATACAAAACTACTTCAGATTGATGTAAAGGCTCAATGGTGATAGAAATACGATTAAATTTTTTTCCTATTTTAAATGTTTATCAGATTAATAGTTTTTATGAGAAACTTTCAAGCTTGTTACTTTCCTAGCAAAAAGAACTGGTATTACAGGGAGAAAATGAAAGGTTATTAGAGAAACATCTGTAGTTATGTGGAAAACATCTGCAGCTGTAATCTGTGTTCACATCCTAAATGGTATCAAAATGTAGTATTTAGATTGTTATACTATGTTGCTGGAACAAAGAACTAGGAACCCAGGGACAACAGGTCTAGCTTTTAATTTTCCAGTCACAGCAATTTCTCTGAACTGTTGAAATCTAGAAAGTTGTGTGTTTTCTCCCACTTAATAAGAGGTAAAGTACCTCAATTTCCTTATTTGTAGGAGTGATGATAACATACATCATACTGCAAAGCTATTTGAGATACAACGTGCAATGTCCGAATGCCTACATATTAAGTGCCAAAAATCCTGCATTAAAGCCTTAAAAATTAATGTGTTATTTTAAGTTAAAACAGTGATTACAGGAAGACAACTGTCAATAGATTTGAAATTGATAGGTAAAATCTGGAAGATAAAAGTAAAAAAGGTGTTATTACAGATAAAAAGGCCAGTTTCTCATTGATAAGATGAAAGTGCACCGTTTTGGCTAAATCCTGAGCTTTCGAATGCCTCACAGGTTGTTAAGGATCAGTGCAAAATTGTAAAATGGGAGCATAGAGACAAAAACTGAAAAACTCAGGTAAAGAGTAAAATACAACTAGCAAGAATCATCAAGACTAATACAAATTTTTCTTAAGTAACTCAATAATTATGAGAAGCCCAAGAGACAGGCTGGTTCATTACTTGATGAAGTGGAAAAGCTAGTCATAGCTGATACTGAGAAAAGGGAAAAATTTATGAATTTTTGTATTAATCTTCACCCAGAAGGAGGCCTGAAATCTCATGACTACCATAATTGAGAACAGTGACTAGATTTCAGCTTTGTCTAGGGAAAAAGCAGACTGGTATATGCCTAGGTGATTTGGGTGGTTTCAAATAGATTGTGTCTGCAGGGTATTTTAAGAGCTTGCTGATGAAGTGTTACGACCATTAGTGTTTATGAGAACCAGTAGAGGACAGCGAAGGGAAGAAAGAACTGGAAGATTAGAAAATATGAATACAGTTTCTAGTTTTGAATGCTGTTGGAGGAGTCGCTGAATTGCAGGCCTTGAACCTCCTCCCCCTCCTTCTTCACTGACCTGGGTGTCTGCAGAGTTGTTCCTCTCACGTATTCTCACTCTTGTCTCCTGGCTGCTGTTACGCAGCAGTTTTTTTCCTATCTTAACAATGTTATCCTAGAGGCGCTACCACTGTCACTGGTGGGCTTGGCCTTGGCCAGCAGCGGGTCCATCTTGGAGCCGCCTGGCATTGGCTCTGTTGGACATGAGGGAAGCTTCTAGCAGCTTCTCACAGAAGCCACCCCTGTAGCCTCCCTGCTACCAAAACCTGGCCACCCAAACCCAGTACAAGGATATAAGTAGCAGCCAGTATGTTGTGTAATCTTTCTATATGAGATAATGAACTTGCAGATAGAGGATAAGCAGGACATGCCATTTATCTTCACTTTAGTAATGCTTCCGATACTATTTCAAATGGCATTCTCATAATCAAAACTAGGAACCATACTCTGTGTTCATTTCTAATATACATTCTTGGTGTTTATAATGCAAACAAGCTTCACAACTTAAGAAATTGCCATTGCATCCTTCCTGTTACATCCTTCTTGATGTTCTAAGGTCGGCTTTTTACTTCCAAGAAGTTTAGTGTCCTGATCACTTGAAAATATTTCTAGTAATATTGTTTAGAATTCATTGGCATGAAATTTATGCAAAGACAAAAACATCATGTCTCTAGTGATAGGCACCAGTAGGCTAGCAGCTGTTCAGAGTTTGGCTTTTGAGCCTTAAGAAAGATTTAGTCAGTAATTTTCAGTCATTTTCTAAAGGGATGAAAACAGTATGATCTCAACATTTTTTCTGTGTTTACTTTCACTGTGGAATGACAACCATCACTTGGGAGACTGCATTTGTATCTAGAATTTTGGTTAAATATTTTGAATTGTTGTAATATTTTAAATTAGTCTTAACACTAAAGAATCTAACAGTGAGATCTGGGGAGATGTTATTTGAAATCTGTTTTAGCCACTATTGGGATTACATCATGTTACCTTTAGGTATAGGCCTCATGAATCTGCACTAGAGGCTGAACAGCATTTTCAATTTGCTAGTGAGCAAGGTAATTGCTCTTATTATGGCTTGTTGTTACTTTAAGGCTAGTTTTTATATCTACATTTTATCCATCATTAGAGACAGATGTTGCTCTCTCACTGAATCTTAGAAAATCTTGATTTTTTTTTTTACACAAAGTGTAAATAATTTGAATAGTTGCCTGCCAGAAAAAATAACTGATGTTAGCTAATTCCGTATAGGCCACTGTTTGTGTAATGGCCACCCTTTAAGTTCAGATTTTTTGAGAAAACTGAATTGGTTACAGCAGTTCACTATTGCTGAAAGAAGTTGTCCGAATCCTTCTCCCTATTCTTGGCTGTGCAATCTTGTTCGTTGAGCTGGCGCTACTGCTTTTCAACTCTCAGCTCTCCAAGTTGACAGAAAACTCACCAGTTTAGAGAGTGGAGACTTTTCTGTCTGTCTGGTGACCTGAATCAGGTCACTAACATGCAAGATGAGTACCAGAGCCAGCACAAGAGAAAGGAGGACTTCACAGTGAGGACTAGGAGAGAAAGTAGATGGCCTTTTTCAAGGCAGAAAGTGCCAGTCAAGCTTAATTTTCTCATGAAATTTCACCCAAATTTCTGTGAATTCAGGAAAAATGATAGGGGTTTTATCTCTTACCGCTTTCAGTGAAGATCTGACTTTTTTCACCCAGTTTCAGAAGAGCTACAATCTTGCTATGGACAAATGAAGAAGAAAAAAATGTTAGAACCTATCATATTTCACACAGATCAGAGATTATGAAATTAGATTAGTTTTGTTTTGTCTTCCCATTACAATATTCACTGCCCCTTCCAGGAGATGAACTGGGTGGCATCAAATGAACTAACTGGAAAATTGTCATTAAACAAAAGAAAGTTGTTCTTCAGACAGTGTGCAGTTCAGTGATGGAATGCTTCACCATAAACTGTTGTGGATGTAAGAAAAATCATGGTCTCAGTGGGAAACTGGGCAGCTTGATGGAAGGGAAAGCCATTTGCATTACTAGGTTAGTGGATACCAAGTCCGGTTAAGGAAATCCTTGAGCTACAAATGGTGGGAGGCTGAGCAAGCGCTTGGGTGAAGCATCACATTTGCTTGTTCAGTTCAGTTATTACCTCTTCCTAAATATCTGCTTTTGGCTACTGTTGAGCGTAGGGTTAGCTATCCGTTTGATCTGACCTTAATGGTACCAGATGAAGTGAATACAAGGGCAGTGAGCTTTGTGTTCTAATGAAAGAGATTACAAGACTCAATGATTTGAAAATGATAGGATTTTTACCTGAAATTTTTTTTCCCCCTCCTCTGAATACATAGCTGGCAATACTCAGTGGTGGGTTTTAATTTATTTATCCCCTATGTTGGTTGTTTATTTGTGATCTGATATCAAACTTAGCTTCACAGAAACACGAAGGAGAATCTCTCTTTTAAATTTGAAAGCTATTTTTTTTTCCCAAATAAGACACCATATATTATTTTGAAACATATAATTATATACAAAAAGTCTTAAAGTAGGAGCTATATTTATTCATGACTCATTAGTGTAAAAATTTTTAGACTAATTTTTAAAGTTGGTGCAGGTAGAATTGTAACCACATTGTTAGAATATCCTGTCAGTATACAAAAAAATTCTGTCATGAGATTAGTCTAGGCAAGCTTAATATTATACAGGATTGAAGCTGTCAGTGATAAACCTCCTAGGAAGATCTTTCTGTGTTATACTCCAAGTGTTATAAAAAGGTTAAATTCTTCCCCCTTCCTTCAACGTTCTCTAAGGCAAGAATAAATTGCATTACTTTTAGCTTAGCTCCCTTTGCAAATTAAATGCTCATCTTCATTATTTGACACATTATCTTGGTTAATTTAACCAAATAATAGTAGATTCAGGGTATTAAAATATTTATTTTAACTGTTATGAAGATATAGTAATGGTGCAGGTTACTTGATAAGACTATAAAATATTGTTTGAAATATAAGTGCACAATTTTTTAAAACTTAATTCATAATAAAGAGCATCATGAATTTGAGTTGAACTTAATTCTATAATATATTCTTTTGATAGTGTTTTATTTATATGAGAAATAGAGAGTTGAGGCACATGGTAGTCTCATGCAAGATCCTAGCTGCTAGAGACACTTGAAACTTCCTGGGTTTTGTTCATATAGTAAGAAGGTTTTGGATTTTAACTAGTACTTTAATTTCAAAAGATCTTGCTGTACTGGGTTTGTAAGAAGTGGTAAAACAAACATTCTGACTCTGCGTGAAAGGAAATTTGAACACTATCAAAACAGTTTGTTCAATATGAATGCGTGACCACTTGTTTGTTGTTTCATCTTAAACTGCTCTTAAAGATTAGCTTTCTAGAAGAATCTTCCCTTTCAAAACAAACAAATAGTATAGCTGTTGGTTATGTCCTTTCCTACCCTCCCCTCTCCAATGTACTTCAACCTGTTGTATGTCTGTTTTGCCAGCCTCAGGAAGAGTTTCCAGGAGGAAGTTATTTTGTTTTTTAAATATAAGCCTTGTTTATATAACACATTCTGCATAGTCAGTTACAGGACACTCGAGTAGATCTGTGCTGGGTACCCTATAAGAACCTATTCTTACATACCTTTAAGATGCTCTAGTTTTGACAAGGTCATTGACGGCTAAATGTTTTCAAGATTATCAGTAGGAGGGTTTTTGTTGGTAGCTGGGGTCAATTATTAAAAGTTAAAGTTGTCTGCTTAAAAGCAGGTCTATACTTGTACATTCTAAGCCTTGAAGCAGTTTCAGCTACTTTAATTAGCTACTATTATTTTTGTTAGACATGCAATTTAACCTGACTGGTAAGAGCTCTCTTCACTTGTCAATATAATTGAATTTATCATCTTTTTAAAGTTGCAAAAGATAACCTCCAGAGAGGTACAAAACAGTGATTTGCTAAATATAATTCTACAAAATACAAGTTACCAGAATTCACCTTCCTGAAGTATGGCCAAATGCCAAATATTGTAACTTACATGTTTGACAACTCATTTTTGGCATGTGCTAATTAAATGCAAGTGACACAAAGTGTATCCCCTCAAGCTTAGTAAATGTGGACATTAGTAAAGTATCTTTTAAATGGAATTTCAGATTATTAAAATAATCGCATCTTATAACCTGCAGCAATTCAGAGAGATGTTTCATAGCTACAGAAAGACACACCTTAGGTCACAGTACCATACTATAGAACTATCTGGTGAAAAAATGATCAATACTGATAGGCTATGACAGGCTTTTGGCAGCTTTAGGGCAACCTGTCTAGACTTCATACAGAGAAAAAAAATAAGCTATCTGTACATTACATTGTTGCAGTCTTATTTTTTCTTCTTAGTTCTCATAATTTTAAGCAATTATACTACAATTTATCTGGTGTATTTCAAAGACCTTAATGCCATTTAATATACTGATGTTTAAAAGTCAGCTATTATAAACATGATCTATATGTATTTGCTACCTTATGGTGGATTTTGTTCCTGACTTTTTGTTCTTCTTCAAGTTATAGTGCTTATTCTCCATCCTTCTCTTGGAACATGAATACCCCTGTGCAGAGGGAGCAGTTATGGCTAGAGATTTTTCCTTAAGGCCACTTGTTTACATATGAATTTCTATAATTAGATGAGATTTTTGTCCCAATTTTGATATAAATTATATATTTACTGTGCCCCACTCATATCTGCTCTCTTTGTTTTGTGTGCCCTAGTTAAACTCCAGTGCCTTAAAATTTTGTATTTAATTCAATGACCTACTGATTTCTTTGAGACAGACAGTCCATGCAGAAAGGTGTTGAGAATGTCTCTTATGTGTTCAGTAGCCTATACAGTGTAGGGGTAAAAAGAGCCATAAATAGGAATTGGTCTTTATCCTTAGTTTTCAACATGCTTATATGTTGGAATTCATTGCATTGATACTGACAATACTGCTTTTTCTTCATGACTGTTTGAGCCATGAAAGCATGCTGTTGTGGAAAGAGACCAATGGATAACGATCACAATAAACTATTTTATTTATGTCCTTATCTGTAGGACCAGAAGAGGTTTTGTCCTGGAGACAATATGCATAACTTCTAGGTAAATAATCTCTTTTCGTTGTATAGTTTTACGCTTCACTAGTTACTCACCTGCTACTTAGCTGTAGAACACTCTTTGTTCAAAAAGAATCAGAGAAAGCTGCGGACTGTTGTGTGACTGGACCCAGAAAAAGAGTCTGCAGCTGCAGATGGGACAGCTCTTTCGTATGGAGGCTAAGAATAAAGATTTGGGCCAGGCTTGTCTTGAGTATTTGGCTGACTAAAACACACTTATGTCATAGTTCCTACACATACAGAGAGGTAGTTCTTTTGGATGTGTGTGTAATTTGGAAACATAAAGATAACAGTTGAAAATTTATCCTAGCCATCAAAATAGTAAGTCCAAGCATTATCAGAAAACAAATATACTTCAAAGTATTTCATTGGATTTATTTATGAAAGTAATCAGTGAGCTACTGAAATACCTGTGCTAAATGATTTGTTTGTTTATTTACAAGAAGAAAGCTGTACTCCTATGGTTTTGAATAGTAACGTAACTATTGAAGCCAGGGTACAATGGATGCTATCAGAAAAGCCCCATATGGGTGCCCTTTAGATCTTTTGAATACCACAAAAGTTTAGTGACCTAGAAATGAATCAATAAAAAGCCATCCTCTATCTGACAAATTGAAGAACTGAGGGATTCTTACAGATGCCTTGACTTTAACAATTCAGGATACACTGTTTGTAAAGGCTTTCTGAGACACATTTAATCCTTAGAGTACTGTAGCAGACTATGAAGTGTTTTATATTTAGATCACTCTCCAATAGTTCATTTCTTATTTTTACTGTAAGTTTACTGTTATGAAAATCAATGTAAGGAGATCAAAGGAAAGGCAAATGCTAAAATGATGTGTCCTTACACTGAATGTAAATGTTTTTAATTTGCTAAATTTCTTATTGTTTTCCAATATATGTTTTGGAAGGGTATGGCAGTGTAAGAAGCTCTCCAGTCTTGTTATATTACAAATAATTCTATCACTCAAAAAATGAACTATAATCTTGGGTAGGTCAGTAAAAGGGTTTATGTCCCTGTTACCCATTGCTTCACTTCTATAGTTTGTTTTAACATTTCAGCATTTCAAATAAAATCTGAGTAAAAATTCTACTTAACTGCTACAGCCGTATTTCCTCTCAGTTTAATTAAATAATCATCAACACATGGTGTGATGTCTTTTATCCATGGTTTATGGAGTTTATGTGTTATGTTTGGCACAAAATTGAGCATGTTGTTTACTTTCTAAGGAATAATGAATATCAAAAATGATGATCCAGAAAGACTCTCTGTATAGTTGCACACACATACACAAACCATAAAATACTTCGACTAAATGAAGTATTGGCTTATACTCCATTAAATGTCAGTTAAGTCCCATCCATATGCAGTACAACTCAGTGTTTCTGTGACTCAAATTGTGAAGCAGGTGAACCTTAACCTGTAGATAAAAATTAAGAAATCAAGATTTTTGATTCACTAAGGATGATTTAAATGTTACAGTTGACAATCCTTCTAGATCACCTGACTATTATTCCTTTTCCTCTTTTGTTCAAAGGGAGGGAGGTCTAACAAAATCGTCTCCCCACTGACATCTGCTGCAGTGATGTGATTATATGGGAGGCTTGGAGACTTCTTTCAGGTAGCTCAGACAACTAAAAAAAAAAATTAATAAGTAGATATCATGCTGTCACTTTGATTTCTAGAGAGCTTTGGTTCCTAATTTGAGAGCGTCATAGATGGCGATTAGCACATGGAAGTCAATATACTGTGAATAATATATTACCAACTATATTGCAGTAAGCAACCACAAAGCATAAATAACTAGAGAGAGACAACGTTTAGGGAGCAGGAGCTGGACTCCAGTTATAAGGGAGAATTACTCTGCATATGGGTTTTATTTTCCCTGTTGTTGAAGCAGTTTAAGATCTAAGCAGGCTCCAAAGACTCTATTTGCAAAATAAGACTGTAATACTTCTTCAAAACTTTAGATAGTGTCAGTTCTACTTTTTGCTTCTGTTAACTGTAGTCCTTCAGTTTTATATGAATTGAGTCTTGTCTCCATCCTAGTCTCATACATGGATCTAAATCCTCAGTCACAGCACAACGTATGGAGCGGAGTTACTAGGCAAGCAGTTCCTCAGTAACATTACTAATGGCTTTTTAAGCATGCGAGAGTAAACTATATAAAATATTTAATTAAGAGCTCCAAACTTTCAAGGAAATTGCAGTTTGTAATTCTGTAATGCGTTTGGAAGTCAGTCCTGCTGAAATTTTAATAAGGAACTCAGCAATGTCAACAGTAAGCTTGTGTTAGTACTGTACTTTTCACAATACTGATCCGTCCGGATTTTTCACTAGACTGTTATTTTTAAAAAAGGTAAATGTGTTATTGGAAGTACAGTAGAAGGCTAATACGGCCTACTAAGCAGGTTAACAGTATCAAAAGTAAATTATATTAATACAATCTGAGTTCTTAAACCCCTCAGACTCTACAATAAACTGGATATATCAATGGTTAGTACTGGTAGCAATAGTGTTGTAATTATTGTATTCCCTTTGGCTTATTTGGATGCCCAGTTTTTTGTAATTTCCTGTCTTAGTGACTGTGTTACGAAACTTTTTTCTCTGTCTTGAAATGTTGCCTTAAAGTCACCACTTGGTTTTCATGAAAGGGAAACTTTAAAGTATTTCTCTTTAACAGCAAAGTAGGTAGTCTTGATGCTGTATCTTTAGGGATTATTCTGAAGAAGAAAGAAGAAAGAAATGAAATTTTCTAAATTTTAAGTTCATACTTTTTATTTTTTAAAAAAAAAAGTATCCCAAATACTAAATGAATTTAGTAAAATGAAATTAAAAAAGCAGGAAATAAATTCTATTTTGCTCAATATCCCATGGAAGATGGGGAATATCTCTGGGAAAACCGTTCCTTCTACAGTGAATTTGAAAACTTGTGGTTTGAATTTCTTTCTTTTGTGAATCTAAGCACTGAAAGTATCAGTACTTGTGCATGATATTAGGGGTGTAGAAGAGCAACACTATTTTTTGTGATTTGTTTCTTAAGTTTCCCTATTGATGTTAATATTCTTTCTCCTTTTTGGATATACATCTCTCTTATTTCTTTCCTCCCACTCCCCTTCATTGGTTCTTTTTGACTCTTAAGCTCCAAAACATACTATTCTGGTACATATTGAAGTTATATTCTTTTTGTTTTCCTTCTTTAGTATTTTTTACAACTTAGATATGAATGACAACTTTCTTATTTTCAGCCTTTGTTACTGGTTTTGTGGTTTTTCTTTTAATATTTTCGTATGTGATTTATAATAGGGAGGAAGTTGTTTCCAAGTCACACAAAGAATGGATTAAGAGTCTTGTTAGTTGTGTATGAAGAAAATCTATACCTCTGTATTTTTCTGCCACGAGATCCTTGTATATTGTCTTCCAGCAGCCAGATTAATAGATGAAAAAGTGAAACCTTACATTGTTGCATTTACTTTTCTCCCAAACAAAATATTTCAGATAGCTTTCTAAATTAATGTCAGAAATGTGTTGTTCCAAAGGGCATGATCTAAAATTTTACTGGACAATTTTTCAGGTAGTTATATTGGTAGGTTGGTTTTTTTTTTTGCTAGCATTAACATTGCTATTGTTTATATTTCCTAAAAAAAAAAGAAAATCAGAAATAGTTCGAGTTTCATTTGTTATTTATTCATTCACTTCTTCCATAGTTTTGAGTTATTATAGGTTTTAACTGTATGAAGCTCATGAAGACACTCTAATTCTGGTAATTTCTGATACTTTGCTTGGAACAAAGAAGCTGAAGGAAATATTAGCCTTTCTGAAGTTAGTGGGAGTTTGTATTTTTATTTCAGTAGGCTAGTATTCACAGTGTCTTTTAACAAGGATTGTCTCACTTCTTAAACTATAAGTTCATGTGTCTTTTGAATGTGTTTGTGATTTTGCTCTGGTTAGCTTTCAAAAATTGTCTATTTTTTCAATATATCCATTTGTTTTGCTATTTTGTAGTTCTCACAGTTTTGAAAGGAATGCAGATGTAAGAATGTCTCTGTAAGAAATTATACCTTTATATAGCTTTTGCATGCCAAATATCTATGAATTGATGTTTTTCAAAATTTAATAATATTTTAAGCAAGTGGATTAATATTTTAAGCATGAAGAATGTAAATATTAACACAGTTCTCCTAAATGAACAAAACCCCTTTCCATTAAAGCATGATTTTGGTAATCTTAGTTGATACTTGTGGGAAACCTTGTTAGGAAGATAGCACTGTCGCTGTATCCAATCCATATCTTAGAATCAAATACATGATTGAGAACTATTTCTTGGGCTTGAAAAATTAGGAATACAGTATTATCAAGCATTATTTTTAAAGCTTTGGAATCGTATTTTAGCTATTATCTCTGTTGTACATTATATAGTCTAGGAGGTAGACCAAGAGAGGGCTTTGATAATGTTTTGAAAATACAGATGGGTGGTTTATCTAACAAAAAAGAAAAAATTTCAACCATTTTTTGTTTTCACAGAGGAAGATAAATACGGTCTTTACTCCAATTTGTTGTACAAGTATTTTCTCGCAGAGGGAGTTGTCTGTGGACATGACTTGTTTGTTGCTTCTGCTAAAGAGCATCCTGACAACATCTTAAAGGTAAATAACACTCATAGCTTTTGACAAGTAAAGCTGTAATCTCTGAAATATATACATTTTAAAGTGTATATATTGTGTATTAAGAAGTTAATTAATCTTGGTGATTCATAAGAATGTGTTGGGAAGTGCAGGAGTATTTACACTAGCCAGATTTGGGAATTAAATTTAGGTCACTAGCCTCTGTCTACGGACAATGCAATAAGATCTCTCAAGGCCAAATCAGGCTAGGAGTCTGCTTATCCTTCATTTTGATTTTGGATGAAAACCAGACAGACTAGCTGGCTTAGTTGAATGGTTTGAGTAAACCCAACTGTTTACAGTTTCTACCTGCCTATCAGGAAGAGTAGTTAAGCTGCTTCCAATGTGTTGTGGTGGAAACAGCATACAATTTGTGTAGATATTTATTGTAGTTTCCTATGGAAAAGAAGAATATCATTTAACATCTTTACAACTTCCTTTACACATACTTTTCATTCTGTCTTTTTTTCTACTAGGAAACGTGGTCAGCTTTGGATCAGGTCATATAGAAAGGTTCCTTTCAGACTTCAGTGAGCTCCTGATCAAACACTGATAGTTTCCATTGTAAGGAAATTATATAAGGGAAAAAGCCTGATCAACACTGCAAAAAATTCTGAAGTGTGAGGATAATCTTACAAAATTTAATTAAATATTTTAAGTCTTTCTAAGGCTGGTTTTTTCTAATATCAAAGGTAACATATAATTCACTGATTACTTCTGCATCAAGTGAAGTCTGGCTATTTCCTTAAGAGTCTTCAGAGACTATTTCTGGACAAAATGATTACTTTTCTTTTTTCCTACCTAGCGATGGTAGATTCTATGTCTTATCTATTCAATATTATCTTCAGTATTCAGGAAAAAGTATATTCTTAATGAAAATATATGATCATGATTATGAAAAATCTAATAATTTCTTTTATGATCTTGAACCTAAAGAGTGTTCATTGAGGGCTGAAATTTTTATCATTTGTTCTTGTGGTTTATAATATAGCCTAATCAAATAGGTTAGAATTTGATTGTGAAGTATGAATTACATAAGAACGTGCTATATTTTTTAAGAATAGTTTTTAAATAACTGATAATCAAGTCATTGACTCTCTGACTGTATAATACATGATCATTGTGGTGGTTTTTATCATCAAAATTAAATTATTCAAATAAATATTTTTATTGCATTGCATTAAAATTTCTTAAAATGGAGTAGCTAACGTACATTTTATTCTTTTTCATTCACTTTTGAATCAGTTGTTCGTAGCATGTCATATTTTTCCTAGCTCCTCTTTATGCTTTTGCAACTTAATCAACAGACATTGTTACATACATCTATCCTTCTTGTACCAGTTTGAGTTTGTGGTCAGTTAGTTCAGTGTGACTTACTGAGCTCTGTTGTCTGATTTGGAATAAGTTTTCCTTCTTACTTTTCAAGGGTAGACACCAGGAAATAACACTGCACTCCTCTGTTGTAACTCCATAGTTACTATAAGAGATTAGAAATGGATGGACAATATTACTACAGGAAAGTTGAGGAAAACATAATTATGTCTTGTTTTCTTCCTCTGTGTGTTTATATAGCCAACAGTACTTTTGTCTATGCTTTGCTACTCTTACCTTGACTATTCAACACTTCCTTTGCTTAACAGACAAGGCGCAGTAGAGTCGATCGGTCTGATATGTATTGCTGTCTTGAAATTGTTTCGTTGAAGTAAGCCTGTAATATGCTAGACAGCAATCTAGAAAATTACATACTTTCACACTTGGAAAGCTTAGGCACTTCTCGAAATGCCAATATGTGTTACCTAAAATACATTATTGCCTCACCTGGAAAAAGTCAATCTAAGACTGGCATTGGCCACAGTTAGTTTCTCCAAATCACAGAGGTAGAGGGATTTTCCCTGTGACCGTCTCACTTGACTTTCTTTTAAAAGAGAGGACTTTCAGGTGGTTCAGCAAATCCTCTCCTGTCATAAAAATGAGCTGTTTGGGATTTGGATGTCTCTACCAAGTCAGGATTTTAATGTAACATATCTGACTGTTGAATAACATTGCATTTTATTTAATGACATTAGTAATTATTTTCAGTAACTGATTGGACTGTATTCTTTACTGGAAAGGCAATATAGATTTGGTACATATCAACCCCAAATTCTACATTTTGTGGGGGTTTTTTTTTGTTGTTTTATAAAATTCAGGTATGGATTCAATATATTGTATAGCTAGTATTCTAATTAACTGGTATTTTACATAAAGGTAGTTCCTTAACTACCTTATGTCCATATTGTGTGGTCAGTCTATTTATACATTCAGTTCTCTGCCGAGATGCTGTAATTGCCCTATTCTAATTTTATGATGTGATTGGAAGTTTCTTGAACCTATAACCAAGACAAATATTGCTGGTAGTAGGAAGGGGAAAAGACATTCTTATAGACCATAATTATCTTGAAATTGTGTATAACTAAAAGACAAGCAGAGGATAAAAAGCCCTGATCAGCTGCCTAAGATATATTATATTACCACCCACCAATTTATCCATCATCCTTTGAAAACATATTCATGCCTTTTGTAGTCAAAGCTCCTTCAGGAAACTGGCATTAAGACGTAATGCTGAAAAATTATACACCTCTGGTAAAACCTACAGAACTATATACATGCTGGTTTTTAGAAAGTATTTTAAACATTTTAGAGCATTTCTATTCAATCTATATTCTTCAACAAAAGGCATCTTTTTACTATAAAGGCATAAGATCTGGGAGTAATGTACAATATAAGAAATAGTATGGTATACTTCTGTGATCAATCATAAAATAAAACTGATTGTATTGGTAAATGGAAAACAAATTTAATAATAAAATGACTGAAGGAAACATTATATCTTAACATTGCATTTTCAGTACCATACCTTATTAAGTTTAGACTACAAATTATGAAAAGCTCTTATGTGCTCAAGCTTAAAGAGAAACTAACAAAATAGATGAGGGAGTGAGGGTGTATCTATTTCCTTCACTGTATTTACTGGCTGTATTTTTTTTTTTAATAATTCAGCACTCTAAAGTTAATGCCAGCTATTTTGTAGTTGCATATAGTGTATGTGTTTGAGAATGGAACATACAAATTTGGGTATATGGTTATATTTATTACAGAGGAAATCTTAACATAAACACTGTTACGCTTTTTGTAAGAAACAGCAGGCAAGGGGTTTGAATATTTCCTTGTAGCCAAAATTAGAACAGACTTGCATCCACTCCAGGATAGGCTGGGTACCAAACTGACTTCTGGGAGCCATAAAAACACAGTAACTATGTAACAGCTTTGTTCTTTATACCCATTCTCATTGTTAGTGCCAAGGTATGATGCCAGTCTTTAAAAAAAAAAAAAGAAATCTGTATCTGTATTTCTATATTTCTCACTTTTCCTACTTCACATTTGGCACTAAAATTCTAGAACTGTCTAAACTGCCTATGTAAGAGTTTCTTTGCCTTTTTGAGTGAGTAATTATTTTATCTAGACCTTGGGGGGGAACTGATTCTCACAAGTTTTAATGAGAAAAAAATCGGATTATATTTGCCAGTTATGAGCTCATCTTGACAATAAAGAGTACTCTCTGTTAAGTTGTTTTTACTGTGGGGCCTGTGCAAAGTTTGTCTCAAGAGGAAGACTTACTGGTCATTATACATGCTGGGAAACGGAAACCAGCATCCCCTGAAGCCCAACTATTGTCCTGTGGGATCCTGGCCAATGTTACCTCAATCACCATTGCATTGGAACCTGGAAGCCTGCGGTGGAAGCGTGGGAAGCCCAGAACTGCTTTCTAGAGCTGCATCTGTTCATCTCCTGTGGAAAAGCTGAAGAATCACTTTGTGCAATTACTGCATTTTTATGGAATTTGTGTTTTCAAGCTGGAATTTTATTACGGGATGCTTCTGGACTCTGTTGAGATTACTTTTTGGAGTTTCTCTTACAAGAAAAGATGATAAAGAGCATGTGTTCAAGAAGAAAAAAAACTTCCTTTAACATAGTCTATGAGCCTTCTGCTTATGGTGGGGATACTTTTTCTACCTCTGCTATAGAGGATAGCCTTCTTGAAGGAAATGCATTCCCCAAAATTCTACCCCCAATCAAGTCCTTTGAGGCTCACCATACTAAGGCATGAAATTATATTTACCTTGTACATCTGGTGTCATAGTACTTCCAAATTTAAAAATTAACAATGTGCAAACAGTTTGCTCTCCGGAGAGCTACACAGGAGATTCTCTTGAGTAGTAAAGCCCTTAGTGTGCCCATGTGTCAGATACACAGCTTCTCTGTGTTTGCTGGACGTATCCTGAAGTCAAGTCAGTCAGGAGAAACCCCGCTGGTAGTCTAGCGAACCACAGCGAAAGGGAAAAATGCAGCGTCACTTGATGAGTAAGCTGGAAGGTGCATGTAGAGAAGTATAATGATTTATTAAAAAACAATAGGGACAAGATTTAAAAAACCTTCAGGAACAAGTTTTTTAAAAGTTCCTACCAAGCTGAAAAGATCTGTAAAACAAAATTGAAATTACATTTTTAATATGGCATTTTGTTTAAGTATGTCATTTGGAAAAGACTGAAAAAATTCCACCTCCAACAAGCTGATTATACTGAGCAGACCTGAAGAACAGAAACTGCACACTTACTTTTTTCCCACTGAAAAGATGAATGCAGAAACAATCTAGCAAAATGTACTTCTGTTATTTTAAAAAAATAAATAATGAACAACCCACTGAGTTTCAGTGTTGTGTTACTGTGTGTGCAAACAACCTCTTGAAAGATAGCATAGCTGTCTACGTGGACATTTTTATTCCAGCAAAGTACATTCAACCATGGTGCTTACATTTTTCCCCTCATAGATATGACTCTAAAACATTGTTTTGTCAAAAAGAAGAATGCAAACCTGGAAGAAATGATCAGCCTGATGACCAGGGCTTTCCAAGCTTCCATTTTCAAAGAGCGCTGTTCTAACTCCTTCCTATCTTTTCGCTATCTGATGTTGTGAAAGAAGCTGTGTATGAATGCAAGAGGTATTTCTTCTGTCATCTGACATTTTTAGATGCTACATAAATTAAAAGCAAAACAACTCGAGTAGTAAAAATAAATATGCAAGAAGGGCTACATTCCTGTTATCCTTTTTTTCCCAGTTGTATTTTCAAAATACATGAGCTTATTACAGTAATTCAGCTGCTGCGTGCTGTTAAATGTTATCGTTTAATACACAGAAATCCAATTAAAGTTACAGCACTAGTGAACTTTCCTACTACCATTTATCTCTCTTTCTGAAGAAAAGATAGCCTTGTGGCACAAAGACTAGGGTTGAAGCTAGCCCTGGCAGCTGTCTCAGAGTTGGAAAGTTCCTTTGAAAAACCTAATTTCTTTCTTATATAGCTCTTGCTCATCTGTTTACTTTTCTTGCTTGCATGTTGGGTAAGTGGAATATCTACTTTACATTTTTCTGTATTAAAATGCAAATATTTTAATTATATTGTAATAGAATTTGCTGCATTATAAAACTGTGTTATAAACTTGACAGAGAAGTTGTATGGGCGTGAAAAAGGATGCTGGAAAAAAATAATCACTTCTGTTTAAAAAGAATGAAATCCTTTTAAGCAGTACCCACGCTGGGAAGTCTTTACAGTGTAAAGCTAAGTCTTTGTCAAAAGTTCAGACCAATCTACTAAAAGGATTTTCCAGAACTAGAGGAAAAAAATGTTTGCCTTAAATTTCAGGTTTCCTATTTCCCAGTTCTTGGCTGTTTATTAGGATATTTTCTTTCACGATCTGAGTTATGAAGTTGTGTTTTTAATTTTAAACACAGATCTCACTCAGCCTGTTAAATGTATCATTAAAGCAGTAGCTTTTTGTTTAGGCTTCAGTGTTCACAAATAACTATTTTACAAATCTAGTTGCTAATTTTGTAGAATTGATTTGTTCAATTAGTGAACTGTTGCTTACAGTGCTCATATCTAAAGGAGTTCGTGAATAATGTTGTTACTAAATCTGTTTACAGAATTTTGGACAACGGCACCGTCATTTTTATTTAGTTTCTTCGCATTACTTTTTTTAGTATGTTGTTCTCTTTTTTTTGTTGTATTTTTCTTTTACTTACTTAAGCATCATGAACTGATTCAGAAAAAGATGAAGTAAACCAGAAATATTATCTAATCTTCTCGTATGCATTCCTGGGTTTCAGTGTTGTGAAATGGAGCCATAGTGCAAGGAAGTTATAGCAGATTTCTATGACTTGACTGTAGGGTTTCCTTCTGTTTATGTGAAGTAGAGAATATATTCTCACGGGTTAAAAAAAAATACCCATTAGAGTACTTTCAATTAACCTTTTTTATTTCATAAAACAGAGGAATGTTATTTCCCTTTTCTCTTCATACAATTCTTATTTATCCTGGGTTGACGTTCATTTGGTCCTTTTGAATGTCAAAGAAAAATTTCTGTAGAACAGCCTTACCTGGAGAGGGAAATAAATTGTTGTACAAGGGCCACCAAAAGGAGAAAAAAATCTGTATCCAGTCATTTGTGTTCTTTAACAATAGACCTTGTCTTCACAAGTGTTTACAATCAAAATAGAATCCTCCCCCCTTTTGGGAGTAGGGCCCTTTAAACTGACATTTATATAATACATTATTGAAAAGAAAATATTTACCCTTCCTGACTTACCATCTGGTGTCCTTTACATACTAAAAATTAACATAATGAAAAAAAGCCTTAAATTCATGTGAGTTTAAACTATTTCAATATCATTGCAATTAGAGATCAACAGTGAATCGTAGTCCCTTTAATATTTTTTTATTTCATGTTTCTTTAATCATACCTGTGATGATATTGCATTGCAGAATAGTTGCATAAAATCATATGAACACCATATTTCTTGATACATAAATAGATAATGTTTTAAATTCTTAAGTACTATTAATTATACAGTTATTGAAACCTGTAAGGATCAAAGGATTTTATATAAGAGGGATTTCACATACAGCTTGGATTATGTTGCTAAATAATAGCACAGTAGTACTTCTTTAGCATTGTAAAATAGCTTAGAGAGGAGTATGATGCCTATAGTTGGTGTAATGCATTGGTAATTAAGAGGGTGTGAGGTTAAGCTTCATTAACTGCTGTGGGATTGTATCTTGGATTTTATTATCCCCTAGAGAACATAAGAAGTGAGAGAGGTCAAACTGTTAGAATCTGATTTTGCTTCGTGCATCTGCCAAAACAAGACAAGCAAAGTAATGTGGCAGCAAACAGAGAAGGACCTGGATTGCTAGCAGATACAGGGTTGTACATCGGTTTATTACAAAGATAAAAGATTTATTAATGAAATAAATTATTTTATGTTTGCAATAAAACCTTCATAAGCTTGGTTGGTAGGAAACAAAACTATTTTAATTGCATTGTCATTTAGTATTAGTGCTTTAGAAAACCTTTTTTTTTCCCAAAAAATTTTTTTTTTAAAACACAGCAACAAACTTCCTTCTCTCTTTTTCCCCTCCTACTACGTCTCACTCTAGACACAGACAAATGCCCCAACCAAACCACACTTAATAACTTTAGCACTTGTCTGCCTTTTTGTGTATTCATGCTGCATAGCAACGATTTGTATTTTAGTTGACCCCAAGAAATGCTGTATTTATTTATTTTTTTTTAATTTAACTAATGCACTGCAACATGCTTTGTTTTGTTTATATACCTTCTGAGAGATTTGTCTTTTTTTTAGCCTGGGAGAATGTAACAGTTCTCAGGAGCTGACACACTGATGCCACAAAATTGTCAGTCCCAAAGCTTTTCAAAGCTATATGAGCTGAGATATTTTTAAGCATAAATATATTGAATAGAGATATTATGGGCTGATAAATCAACTCTCCTTTTCTTAGTCTTTCATTTAAATAACAGACACCTTTATTTCCAAATTCTTGATGACATTTTGGAAGTAACTTTTAACCATTTTAATAATCTCATTTTCTTCTGAAATTCTGATTTTGATTCTAAGAATATAAATTTATTTAATCCTAAATAGGCTCACAATCCAAAATACTTTTTTGAGTTCTGATAATTTCAGCAGCATTTAAGTGCTTGTCATATATGATAGAGAAGTACAGTTCTCAAACCTGAATAATGATTTAAGAAGACTGCTGGAAACTAGTGTCCTTGTTTCACAATTTGTAATGTATCTAGGAGAAAGAGAGTTGTGCTAAAGCCCAACTTGAATCTCACACACACAGATATTTTGAGGAAAAGCCCAGGCTTAGCTATCTTTACATGTCAGTCATAGAAACCACGCCCTCCACTGCTCCCCATACATGTTCTGCTGTATAGTTTTCAGTTCAATTTTTGTATAGCTGTGCCAGGAGAAGCTTGTGATCTGTGGCTTGTTTGTCTGCGGGTCTACTTCATCCTTTCCAAAACTCTTTTATTTTTCCTTCTATTTTTAAGAACAATCTGAGAACTCATGAATGCTTTGTAATTCTTGGGCAGTAACGAAACCTTTCATGACACTGAAGAGTTGTGAAGTATATATCCAACCAGCCAGCCTTTATCTTTGAGAATATACCTGTGTTATGACAACTGGAGATTTTTTGTCACTTAGGTGCTCTGTTTCACTCAGGCATGGTCAGGTTTGGAAAGAGCTATTTCCTTGAAACAAAGAATAACATTTAATTTGCAGTGTCAGAAGAGGGGAAAGCCTTTTATTCCAGTTCTAGTTATCATGAAGATAAAAAGAGGACATGAAGATAAAAAGAAATGTTTGGATCATTTCAATTTCAATATTTTCAATATTGCCCGTAAAGCAGGTTTATATAATGGTGTTCTGTGTCTCTAATTCTCCCCAGTCCCAGGCTTACTAACCAATTTTAAGCTCTCTCCGTTACCAAATGTGCTTATAAATAGAGTTAAAAGATTTCTGAAAATTATGGACTGGGATATGTGAATCAGTACATCCTAAGGAAAACCAGCATTAGCGATCACCTATGTGTTCTGTTTAGTGTTTTACCAGGCTAAAGAACGCATGCATGTTGGCTTTTAGTCAATGTAGACATACCTTAAACAGCAACCACATGTTTTGCCTCTCTTTCACACGGATTAGTTTAAATGGGAGGAAAGCAAGGGTGAGCCGAAGCTGGGGTAATAGTGATAAAGTTAGGATGCAAATCTGGAGGTAAACAATCTTTATTAGTTCTGTTCATTAATCTTTGTCTAAAATGTGTTCAAATTACAGATATACTCAGACCATGAATAGGATTGGAATTTTGTTTACTATTTGTGCTTAAGTACCACATCTTGGAATGTATTTAACCAAGTTAATATATCAGGAGGAGCTCAAGCAATTGGTCTTCAAAATACCAGTTAGCTCCAAAGGCAGACTACCCTTTCCAAGATTGCAGCTGAATTATGTACGAAGCTACTAAGAGGCCGTAAAGTTCACAACCACCACATGCAAGAATATGATTCAGGATATGGTTGCTTTAGAGCAAAGTGTTTGTTGGGATAGAAAATTACGTGGCTGTGAGACCTAGTAGCCCCAGAAATGTCTTAGGTCTCACTGCATCATGGGAACGTGTTTCTTGCAAAGGGACAAGAACACGGTATGTCAAAGAAACATACTCTTCAGCTAAGGATGGTAGTTATTAGGTAAATGCATTTGGGAAATGCAGCTGAGGAAATAAGAGTTGTTCTTGGTATGAGAGAGAAGTTCTTCTCCTGGTTCTTTCTGTGGGGCAGCAAGGGGCAAGACAGCATAAAACAGACCTAAGCTGATGCGTGTGCTAACTGCCATGGTACTGAGTCATGCGTTTCCTTGTGTCGTTTTGTGTCATGTTTAAACAATCATTTTATAATGTTAAAAGTTTTTATTATGTCAGAATAAAATCTCTTTACTATGTCAGAAGTTAAAAATAAACTATATTGGCAAAAAAAGGCTATTTCAGATGGATACTTAGATAGGTTTTCATCTCTGGCAGCCAATATCTTTATCAGCTTCAGATGAAACCATTTTTCCTTGACCTCTTAATCTGCTTCATTCTTAGCAACAGCTAAGGCATACCACAGTGCCTAATTGCGTTGCACTGATAGTGTGTCTGCCTGATTGTTTTGGACTGAGCTTCTCGGGTGTCAACAGCTAGTATTTGTAATGTCTCCGTTCCATCCCGTGCCACATAAGAAGGTTTTGTTCTGTGTTTGACTGCAAAGCAGGAACATTTTCCACTGTTACGTGAGGGTATTGAAGTAGCTTGTACCTTATCAGTAATACTTAGAGAACCTCTCACCCCTTGTTGTCTTGACCTCTGTTCTATTTTAGTGTAAAATACAGTCTCTGTGTAAAAGATACATTATGCGTGATTATATAAAAGCGAATGTGTATAGCTAAATGTCCCTGTCTCAAATCTGTCTTGGCCAATTATTATATAACAATGAACCCATAGAACAAGTGACAGGCATTTGCAGTGATGCTAAAGGAGAAAAATATTAAATAGCTTTAAGAAAATATTGGTGCTGTTCTTCTCTTACCTACAGTAAAGGCAAATGGTAAAATATGCCATTTCCTGGATTTTGGCTTTGCAGATGATGTGATAGCTGCCCAGTGGTAGAACAGCAGGATGAGGTAGCAACTTGTTATACCAGTGGTAGGATCTGAAACAGGGCAAGCTCCGGGAGTTTGATAAAATGCTTAGGCAGGATTTCATGATCTCTTCCAAACTGTGGCTGGCAGTTGTTTTGAGAAAAATGCAGGTTACCCACCACTATAAAAAGTTGCAGGCAGTACCTGAGAACCAGTTGATCTTGGTAAATGAAAGGTAAAGATACCTGAAAATGTTGGTTTGGCCTGTGGAATTACTCCTTTGCGGAACTCAATTTTTAAATGAAGGTTGATTTGACTTTATTTTTAATTACTGTAATTGAGCAATATTTTGAGATGATCACATATCAGCAGCTCTTCACTGGAAAAGACCTTTTTACCTTAGCCAGCTTAAATCTATGAATAACTGTATTAGGAAATTAAATCTGTATAATAGTTTATCTGTTCAGTAATTTGTTTTCAAAATAGCACCATAATTGGAAAATAAGATTAATTGACTCTTTATTGTGGATATTCAAGTTATAAAATTAGAAATTCAAAATTACATCTTTTTTAGAAAAATCCTTTACATAATGCTCTTAGAAGTAAATGCAAGTAATTTGTATCTGCATATATGTGAATTGCATTGGCGTGCTTGTCAGCTTGTGTTTGTATTTATACTTTCTCAGAACCTTTCAGTACTGTTTCTGTTCTGTGTTCTGCTTTCATTTTCTCCTGTCTGTCAGAAATCTTTGTCTTCGGTTTGAGAGTTTTCCTGCTTTCTTTCTGGGTAGGTATAAGGAAACTTTGACAAAAGTAAATTTCTTTTTTTACTGAAACATCTGTTATAAAACTGTAAATGTAAGGAAAAGCATAAATACTAACTTAAAATTATAATCTTTGTGTAGCTTTCCTACCCATAAAGCTTAATTTTTACAACCATAGTAATACGAGTTTATTGTATACAAGTGTATGTTTTAAACAACCTGTAAGAAATCTGAAAATTTAACTCTGCACATAACCATTCTCATGAAGAGCCTTTACCAGGCTTTTGCAGTTCATTTGCAAAAAGAACGTAAACAAAATAAAATAATTTGCTCAGAGGTGTGGCTTGTGTCTTCTGCTTAGCTGCTGAAACACATAGGTACAGATCTATCTCTGCAGTTTTATTGAAGTAACTACATAAAAGTTTTCATGGCTTCCATTACCTTTTATCTCAGAGGGTGTACTGACCAACCACCAAAAGAGAGACACAAATAACTGTCCTGAAATTAGGAACGTTTGTTCTCAGTTTTGTCAGTAATCATAGCTGTTATGTTAATTTACACTAAAGAAACAAAAATAACATGTGTTGTTCATAAGATTACATATTGAACTATATTCTGGTTTTCTCTCCTGTATTCTTTAACACTGAATTAGCATAATACTAAACGCAAAACAGATTCATTTAAACTTTCATTGTCTTCTTTCTATGTGTGTCTGTTTGTACCATGTCTGCCTACATAAAGCCATGAATGTGTTTTAGATGTTTATGGTCAGTATCAGCTCTGCCTGTGTTCAGTGTTCCACGTGTATCCCCTCTCTCAATTGAGATTCTTCTTCTAAAGTTGTTAAATTTGGGGGATTTATGTCTTCACACCTAATACCTTGTAACAGAGATACTGGCTAGCTCTATGTATTTTTAACCCTTGAGACTACATTTCAGTTCTCTCTCAAGAATCTTTGCTTAATGAAAACTTAGTTTTCAAATAAGCGTTGATCTATTTTAAGCAGATGAAGTGTTCCTGTGCCCACCAGCTTACACCGATGGGTGATAAAAGTTGGGTCAGAAAACTTGGTTGCACTTAATTCCTCTATTAGGTGTAGAATCCCAATGCATAAATTGTGAGTGCTGTGCTTGATGGCCACCCAGTGCTGTTTACTTTTTCAGCAATGCAACAAAGGTAGAAAGCAGAAAGTTGGTAATAGAATATTGTTCCTAATCTAGGTCTGAGTCAAAGCTGCAGTCCTCCTAGAACAGTTAAATCCACCTGTATGCAATGTTGCGGTTTGTTTTGTGGTTTTTTTTAACCAGAAATGTTTGCATTAGAAACTTATAAAAATTCCAGGATGACATATTTGCCCTTTCCTTTTACTACCTTGTTTGTGTTCATGAGGTATCTGTCATTAGTAGATATCATGCCTAATGGTTACCAGAAGAGAAAATTCAAACCGTCCTGTTATAGTTGTTTTCAGCCTGTGTCTGCAGGCTGTTGTGGTCTGTTGAATACTTTTGAAAGATTTACAGAAGCTAACAAAGAAAAATGATCTTCTTATAAAATAGGCTTAGATTCACCATGCAGGGAACTTATCTAGTCTCAGAATAATTTAGGAGATCAACCTTTAAAGAAAGATTTTTTTTAAAAAAAAAGGAATATGGATGCTGCTCAGGATGTGTTATTTGTGTAGAGTATACAATGTGAGATTTCCATTCTGCATCCTCTTGTATTTGTATAATTAATTTTTCCCATAATAATTACACTTTTTTTTCACGCTCAGTATTAATAGGAGCCAGTCTTTCAGAAAGTTATTTTAATCAAGTTTTGTTACAGATTTTCCAACTGTCCATTATATTAAGATAACTGTATTAGCTAATTTGGGAGAGGAGGGAGTTTTAAAAACCCGAATCGCCATTTCTACTGTAGATAGCTGATATTCTTTCACTCTCCACCTGTAGGAACTTCCAGCCCCTTTGCTTGATGATACCCACAGAAATGAATTGGGAGAAGAAGCAACAGCTGTTAAGTCTGAAGATTTTCAGGATTCTATGAAAATAGCCTGGCGCTACCAAAATTTACCAAAAATGGAGGTAATCGGTATTTCATGCTTTTTTCCTCTTGCAGTCAAAATTAATTTGCAGAGCAAATGTTTTTCAGTAGAATCTAGACAACAGAACTGCTAATGGACAATGTTATAGGATTGCCTCCTGGGGGTAAATTATCATACGCTACTATATTTTTGAATTAGTAGAGGTACAGAGAGAAAAGGAATTTGAGAGTTTGCAGGAGCTGTAAAACTTAATACAGACAGTAATAATGTAAATGTAAAAAACATTAATGTTCCATGGGATTTTTCAATTATTATTGAGGCAGCTTTTCATGAAAATTTGAATAATTTGGTCACTTACAAACTTTGCCTAAATTTAGTTGTACACAAATTACTTAAGGAGGTTTAATCAACATTACTTACTAGCTCTCTGTAGTGAAAGTACTGTGTTGAAGCAAGCTGTTGACCTGCTTATCCATGTGCATAACAACTAAAGTAAGCACTTGAGATTGTATCAGCTTCACTGTCACTGGAAACTAATCACTGAGCAAGGGACAACATAAGAAACAAGCCTAGTGGTCAGTCTTTCAGAGTTTACAGTTTTTAGTGTTTTGTGAATAATATATCTGCCATGGCTGGTGACTTTCTTCTTTAATCCAGCGGCACAATCAACCCTTAATGAAACTACAGCATTCTTTACTATCCAAAAGAGAAAACTTGTTTTGTCTATACATTTTAGCCTGCATTTATATATTCTGGTTTAGATGTGGCCATAACTGCCTAGTAAGTTCATTCATATTCTTAAAAAACATAATTGGAATGTGACAAAATGATCTTACACGGCTTGGCATGTTTGGTTTTCTGTGAAATTGCACAGACATGGCTATATAGTTGTGTCAGAAAAGACTTATATATGGTGACATGCCAAATCAAACAGCCTCCAGGGTAATCATATAATCTCATCAATTTTATTACTGTGGAGTTTGCTGTGCCACTCCGAACCATCCCCAAAATAATTTGTCCATTTTGAAATCTAGCAGAACTCCTCTTATATTGATGTGGAAACAATTGCATGTTTTTAAGAAATACTGTTCTGTTTTTCTAACAAAAAACCATAAATAATCCAGTTAGGTGTGTACTCATACTCTCTAACTTCATAGAAGTAATCACCTCATCCGCTAATATATTCCCTACAATACATAATGTATTTGTCCTCAATTATTGCAATTGGATTATGCAAGATAGAATAAAATGGTCAATCTTTTGTGGGGTATTTCTGTTGTTATCATTGTCGCTTTCTGAATTCGATGTCGATTATTTTGTGTAGTTGCGGTACAATATTTTTATGTATATGTTAAATTTATATAAAAAAAAAAACTTGCAAGTAAAGGTCTAATTCTTAAGCTATCTATACCTAAAATTCATCAGGATATTCTAATTAGTGAAAAAGTTATGAAATTTATATTTTTCAATATTTTATAATGCAGTTATAAAATTTTGGTGCTGTGCTAAATTAATTTGGTGAATATACTCCATTGAGGAAAAATCCGATGTTGCCTTGCAGCACCCTGGATATTTAATACACTTAGTACTATCATTTAATTAACAACTTTGGTTGTGATTTATTCTTTAAATTTTCTTTTGGTGGAAGAAAATAACGAATAAAATTTCAAGGCGTATTTTCCAAACGGATTGAACTAATAAACTAGTACATTTTCAAAAACTACTGTCAAATAGTGTCAAGTATGAAAGAGAGAAAATAGCTTTGCTTTTAACAAGAACTCTAAACATGTCAGCAGAAAACTTTTCTGTCCAATAAATAAATCTGGCTTTACGTGAAGTAAGAATGCTAAGTAAAAGCTGTCTTTGTGGTATTTTCAATGCCTAATTTAGTTTTTATTTCTAAGTAATAAAAGAGATTGTTGTTAATAGTTTATATATTGCATTCTCATTTATTAGACCTCATATAGACTAGCTAGGTAACTCATTTTTGCTCTTATGCATGGTATATATATTAGAACTCTTCATACCTATCACAGTTTCTCTTCACATATGGTATATACCTTGAACATCAGAAAAAGACAAATGATTTACAAGAAATCTGTCAGAGTAACAGGTCATGTTGTGCTTGATGTGCCTTTACCAGTTTGTTATATTCATCTGTATCAGAGGTTAATTTCATTTAAACTTTTGAGTATATGGATAGCCTATTCTGCAATGCAAGACAGTGTGGTTTTTTCTTCTTTTTTTTTTTTTTTTTGAATGAACTGCTTATGTTCTTGGGGCAATATATAAACTGTCACAGCATGAAATCAATTTTCTGCCTTGATTCATCCTAAATCTGAGATTTCTAGCACATTAGTATTGCAATTAGAAACATTAACAGCAGACGGTAGCATAAAAGCACACTCTGCTCACTGACAATTTAGTGTATTTCTCCTTGTGCAAAATAGGAATCCAGGAAAGAACAGGCTTGAGCCTCCAATCCACTGATACATTTATCAGATCAAACTTAAGAGGAATGGCACGTCTCTGCTTCGCACTCTCCATGGTCATTCTAAGGCAGATTATTCATGCTTACTTGATTCAGGTAGGCTTTTTGCAAGCTTCCCCGCTAAGCCTGGGAATGCAGTACATTGAGGCCTATTCATAGGCTTCTGACATAGACCGAGCTTTTATTGCAGGGTGTTTTATTATAGCCAAATCCTAGTCTCCACCCAGTTTGTAGGCACTGTGCTTATTCTTTTGAATCAAGAGAGGTTATCACCTACCTTAATCCATGCAGCAGGGTGGATTAAGGACACCAATGTGCCTCAGGATTCTCAAAGAGGATCCTGGAAACTTCTTGTTTCTTCTTTTTTGCTGTCTTTACTAAACTCTATTGGGCCTCAGTAAGGATTTGCATCTGAAATGGGCAACCTGGAGCTTTTCTCAATGAAGACATCAGATCAAAGTTCAGTTAGTCAAGGCCTTTCTAAAACATTAAGGGGGCTTGGAAGTACACAATAAAAAGATGAGCTCTGGCAGAGATTGCAGTAAAAACATTCAGATCTGTAATCCGGATAAAGAATAGATTATAGGCCAAAGAACAGCCCCTGTTTAAATTGCTTTCAGAGTCGTCGTTTTAAATAAAGATACATTTTACATTAAAAATATTTAGATTTTGATAGATTCTTATGTTTTGCTGGACTTCTTTAAAAATCAGGTGCTGATAAATAAATTGGAGCACTTACTTTGAGAATGTGTTTTTCCTCTTTTTTTTGAGTAAAACTTATCTGCCTCTTACGACTAGATACATATGAGCAATTTTGTGGGTTTTTAAATTAAAAACTAATTATTTCTTTTAATGAAAAGTTTGGGTTTAGTTTGATTATTCTATTGTTTTTGTAGGAAAGATACTATATTATTGTTACTATTTATATTCTCTGATAACTGACCAGCCTAACATCCATTAATGATATAATTTCAAAATATTTACTCTAAATCAAATTATTCTAATTAATCTTAATAGTTTAATATATTTTTGGTAAGCTGAAGTATGAAATAAAATTGTGGAAGTACATAGCATGATTGCTTTCAGAAAGCTAACTATAAATACATAGCCATGTCTGGCATGTCTATATTCTTTCTTTCTGCTGTTATAGTGCTTACTTTATTAGCAAGACTAAGGTTTATGAAAACCACAAGCTTTCTGTAATAATCCGAGTTGGAACTAAATAATTTGTTGCTCAACAAACAAAAAATTATTGGGATCCCATTATTGTAATAATTCAGCATATCTGTCATCATTCCTTCAAGAGTAGCAGATATTGAAACTGGAGCAGAAGTTGTTCCAAAGAATTTTTATTGCGTACACGCACAACTTTGCTCAACTTTCAGATAGCGAATAAATGTATGTATTGGCCTGCTTAAAGGAAAAATCCTCTTATAGAATGTTCTAAGTTGTTACAGGATCTACTGAGAAACTTTTGAAATTATCAGGGGGCATTTCTGGTCACTTTTCAAAAGTAATTCCATACTTTTAAGTACAAACAAAACAGTATTTCATTTTACCTACCAATCCAAACTTCTCTTCAGAACAACCTTTAAAAGGCACTCTGTTCTGCAGTGTGAATATGTCTTCAACATGTCTCTTACTTTCACCTCTTAGCTTTTCTGTCTCACCTGTTCTCTTTCACTGCTGTTGAGATATTTCATTTTATTTTAATACTTTATCATTTAGTATGTGAGGTGGCTCTTGGCTTTTATGGGGGATTCAGCTTAGCAGTAAGTCTTGGAGTTGGGAGATAGAAAAATGATTTTAAAATGTTTTTGCACATTCCTGCGTTGTACAATGTAGAACCTCAGATGCAATCCAGGCTTAAGGTAGTTGTCCTCAAAATAAACTTAAGATGTGATCTTTCTTTTGACCTGCAAAGCTGCTGTTAAAAGTCTAGGTCCAGGCATTTTACCAGTTAGAAATATTGTGGGTTTGATTGATACTTGTGTTACGAAACTTGTTTGGTTATTCTAAATGACTTTTCTTTTTCCTCAAAAGAGTTAGAAGAGTTCATAAGAGAGAATCTTATGAGAAGCACAGTTGTGTTTGTACCCTAACCTAAAGATCAATTTTAATATTGCTTAAACATTACAGTTTTTACAGTAAGAAATACTCTATAGTGGTTTATGTTTGTGCCAAGTGTTTTCCTTCCCTGGAAGAAACTAACTTGCCTCTGAGGTTTACCCTGCTTGACTGTTCTTTCCAGGATACGTTTGGGTTTTTTAATACGAAGGGCAGAAAAAGTGAAGAAAATGGACTGTTACATGAAGAGCAAAAAGTGTTCAATTCCTGTACCAGACAGCTACTACATGCTTGAATACTGCATATTATAACAGTCTAGGGGGTTTTTAACGTTACGTGTGTAATTCAAATAATGTTGCAGGTTTCATGCTAAACTCCATTAATGTAGAACAAAAATTTGCACTCATTTCCTCTATTTACTAGCAAAACATATTACAAATGTGTAATTCCTGCTATGGTGTATATTAAATTTGGGGGGTTATGAAGTTTTATATATCCAAAATTGAGACCTGATAAAAAGTATCTTCATTATAGTAAACCATGGTTATTGTGTGTAATGTCTGTGTAATGCTCTCCTCTTTTTTACAATTTTCTATTAAAATCAGATATATGAAGATGGAGTATTATTTTTTCTTACTGATCATAAATAAATAAAGTGAAACATTTTCAAAGTCAACTGAAAATATTTCTGTAGTGCCATATAATTCCCAGATACTGAAAAATCAGATGAGTGGAACATGGCATGGTCTGCACATTTCGTGTGTCTGACCTTTTGAAATTTGTGATCATATGTCTAGAACCTGTGAAAAAATACATTATTTTAAGTATCTGACTGCACTTTGGTAATGCAACTTGGAATAGTAAGGGTTGAATTCTGTGTGAAAAATTCACATTCTAGGATGTCAACAGGGGAACCAAAACTTAGTAGTAAATGTTATAATGTTGAAGCTTATACTAAGCTGAATGGGAAAAAAAAAGAGGTTTCTTTCAAGTGTATTGCTAGTTAATTATTTTCTTTTGACAGATAATAATTTAATAGGTTATTGTAATCAGTATTGTTGTTTCCACAGGCCAGCCCAACAACATCTACAAAGTTTGGCCATTATTATGATGTTTCTAAAACAATGTCTCCAGAACTGTTTCAGTCCATAAAATGCCACAGTTTTTACCTTCCTGAAGAATTGTCTTTACAGGCTAAAATGAAAACATGGTAAGTTGTAATACCACGTGCTTCTGTTGTGTGTTCAAATTTTGTCTGCTTATTAGTAGTAAATGATATTTTTGCATCTACGCTTGCTGTGAAAATCTTGTAGCCACGCGTGGCGCTCAAGCAGTTCAGCTGTGGTTCTCACGTCAGTGCTACAGGCCACGACGGGCAGCAAAGCTGCTGTGGCACAGAGACAGCTCAGTTATACCGACTCCTCAGCTGTGGGAGGAAGCAAGTTGGCAGGGCCAATTAAGGCAGACATTACTAGGACAGCCTAGGACACAGCCGCATGTTCAGTCCAGCCCTGCTGACAGCTGAGTGTGGGGACTGGGGAAAACTGTTACTATCTGTCTGTGAACTACTCCCTGAGCACCATGCCCCATCAGCTTTCAGAGATGTGTGTGTCAGGTGGCTATCAGTCTTAGGAAGATATCCATACAGTTTTTAGGGCTAAGAAGACAGGCCATCCTTGACCTACATAGCTTAGAATGCTATATCAGATTAGTTTATTATGTGACTTTTACTTCTCACATCCTACAGCTTCACCTAAGGAAAATACAAAATACTGTGAATAGAATTACAATCACTAATTATGTCTTACACAACACCCCTAATTCCAGAGAAAATCATAAACTCTTCTCTGAATGAATAACTTATTATGGTTTATGTCTATCAGTAATGAATTAAGGAAGGCCAAGAGAAAATGAGTGACAGTAGCGAAGACTCATATTAGCCTGTAGCACACATGTCCATTGTATCTTTCTTGGAGACATTTCAAGTCAAGTCAAACATCAAATACAGGCTAGCAATCTCTTTGTTCAGCCCAGTCACTTAATTTATATAATACCTAGTTTTATAGATCCCAGTATGTAGGGCCAAATCATGGAAGTAGTAGTATGGTATGCTTTATTGTGATTTATTTTCATTACGGTACACTCAAATATAAAAACTGAGATTTGTGAAAGAAGTGCAATGTGATGCACCTTTCTTAGAGCTGTAGAAAAGCAAAAGCCAAGTCTCTTCATAATTTGTTTCTGTGTTATGTGATCAAATGTCACTGGTTTGTAAAGTAGATTCTTGCAATGTTGTAAAAAAATACGCTTTCAGGAGAAAGCAGAGAACTTATATTTTATTATTTCTATAGTAAATATTTGAACCAACTTTATATATTATGTATAATTATTTAATTTTTTAGTAGCAAGTCTATAGATGATAGACACAAGAGTATCTGACATATAGGTTGGAGGTGCTTATATTGTTATTGAGAGATTTAACTCCCTTTCTGTCTTTTCTCTAGCTAGCTAGAGTGTCTCATGACTCGGCTTAATTCCACTAACTATATGGCTGTCGAGCATTTGTACATTTTACATTAAAATCAAATTAACTCATATGTATAGTATAGGAAATGGACTTTAACTTTTATGCATTTTATTTACTTGCTTAACTCTGATATTTTCCTTGTGTGCTATCCTGATAAAAGTTCATCATTCCTACCATATGAATTCTATTCTTGGTTTTAATCTAACAGATTAGATTTAGTTCATTTGCTTGGCAAATTGGTAGAGCACAGAATGATGAGGTGAGGAATGTGATCAAATAAAGATGGATTTTGGAAGGCTTGTCTCCTTTTCTTCTCCCTGCACCTGCAACATGGGTCTCCTTCAAGAAGCCTCTCCTGAGGAAATGAAAGAATTGTATTGTTGAGAGTAAAAGCAGGTACCAAGGTAACAAATAACCACCATTCTAAACATCATTTTCTTAGACCACAATGCAATGTGATAAGGAACAGGGAGGAGTAAAGAACACATTGGGAATAGTGAACTCTCAGACAGAAATCTGTGGGAATTGTGAAGAGATGTGTATATCTCTTTCTTCATTTACAGTGGATCATTTATCTTCTGGCTTTGATTATTTTCTTTCCTGACCACAAACACCACTGGTTTTGCATTCCCTGTATTAAAAAGGTTACAGTAGGTCAAGGTTAAGACAGGTTGGGAAGAAGAATTTTTCAGAATTGCAGCCTCTGAAATAAAGCTTATTTCCTCGTAGAAAAATGGAAGATTTAAGCTTCCCATAATTACAGTCATTCAATTTTGACACACATTTAAAAAATAAACTGAATTAGAATTTCAGCTTCTATTCATCAGTGTTGTATAACTGGAGTTCTTAAAAAATTATGAAAGTGGAGAAAAGCTGCTTCTTCTATTACCCTGATCCCCAAATTGATGTGCACCTAGCACAGTTAATATCAGCTAATTGGACTACCCAATTTACATAAGGAAAGACCAGGTTAGAAAATATGTAAATGTTTTCAAGCTGGGACCTGATGAAGTTCATCAGTAAAACTCATAGAATTGTCAAAGTTCCACAAAGTCAAAAAGCCCAAAGCAATCAATGCCTGTATTTAAGGAGAAGAGAAAATGAGAACATCTGTGGGATAATATCAGTGGTCTGAAAAATACCAGAAAAATTAATATAATCTATTTTTAAGCTTCTAGGGTAGTTTCACCTAGTATGTGTTTCCTTTGTTTGCTTATGGATGTTCAGCTGGGATGGGGTCAAAAGGCTCTAAAATAAAACAGGAGATATTCTCCATTGATAAAGTCTGTTATGATGTCAAAAGAGGAACATAGATTGGTGTGACATACAGAGGGTAGTAACGGTTGTCTGCTGAGGGTAGGACAAGCAGTAATGGGCTACAGTAAACTGTAGTGGTAGAAATACAGGCTGGAAATAAGGAGATATTTTTCTAATGATTAGCACGAGAAGAAGTTGCCTTGCAGACACAGGTTGGGAGTATTGTAGAATCTCCATCATTGAAGATTTCTAAGGACAAGTTAGGTAAATATCTGTCAGAGATGGTTTAGATGTAGTTCATCTTGCCTTGGGGCAAGAAGATAGACTACCTGACCTCTTGAGGTCCTTTTCATCCCTATCTTCTGTGATTCTTTAATACACATTAGTCACAGTGTATTAAATCCAATACTAAGTATGAATGTTACCAATTATTTCACTGCTTTCAAAACATTTATGCTTTTACAGAAACCTAACAGGCTTGTACTGTAGTTTTTACAAATACTGTGATGAAATTCTGAAGGAAGCATTCCTTTCTCAAGGAACAGAAACAAGCTCACAGTCCTGTCAGGATGATTTCATTAAAGAAAGTTTATAAAGGCGGGGCAGGGGGAAGGATCTTCTTTTGTTGGCATTACTGTTTGGAAAATCAATACAATGCTTGTGGCTTCTACAGCTAACTTCAGTATATCATAGAATAGTAAAAATTTCTATTCTCTTGATTAACTAGACAATGATTTGAAAGTAATGCTATAGTCACAGTTAACCCTAATAGAAGTCAAGAATTTATATTAGATCTCATCTTTGATTGCCTGAAGGTCCCACTGAGAGCTGAAGCTAACTTCTTTAAGTCTGTGTTACAGTGAACTAGGTGCATGGGCATGGCTAGTTAGCATTCTCCACTTAGAGGATATAATTTCTTAAACATAAGGTTGTCAGACTACGGTCTTAGATGCATAGCCAAAAAAACACCTGACAATGCTAATTACCTATATAGCATTGTGAAATATCTGTAATCTATTGCATTGACAAGAAAAAGTACTGATAACCTGGAAGGAACTAAAAAAGATCGCCACAAAAATTACTTAAAATTCAGAAAATCTCTAAAAATATGATTTTTTCAATTTAATTTATCAAAACAAGATTGACAGAAAATGTGTTAACACTGAAAGCTGACAAATCCTTCAAAAATGAGGCATTTTTAAGAAAGGGGATAATTCATTACTGAAATAATTTACATTAGTTGGCTATTTATTATCAGATGATTGCAAAAGATTTCTTTACTTTCTAAAGGATATACTTTGCAAGATATATACAAGTAAAGACATTTATGAATGAAAGTTTCTCTTAAATCTTGTAGGAGTGCAGACCAAAATCAGTGGTATGGGGTTGGGTTTTTTTTAAAATCTAAGACAGTTTTGCTTTTGTCACTAGTACAGAGGCTGAGGAAGAAGTGGAAACTGATAGTTTTGCCTCTCTTCCCCTACCCTTCTTTTCTTTGGCAAGGGATGGAGAAGAAGAACAATCCCTTGCTCTCCTTTCCTTTCACCACTCAGGGATATAATGACAAAGAACAGATTATGCAGTTAAAGCAGAAAATAATCAAGAAAAGTAATGTGTCACATTTTGCTATACAGCTTGTACTCTTCTGACAGAAACAGTGAGTATAGTGAACATACATTTTACAATCCTTTGATAAAGAGTGCTGCATCCATTTATAAGCAAGGGCCTTTGTCATAAAGTTTTGTGACATAAGAACCATGTATTTGTAAAAATGACCAAATCATCTTGGTGCTTCTAATTCTCTAGCATCACATGAAGAAACCTATTTTATTTAAACTGTTCTTCAGTGAGTGAACTGTCTCTGTAATTGTAGCTAATGTCTGTTGCAAGATAATTACAGTGCAGGATCAGAGATGTAGAGGCTTCATTTGGGCCTGAAATTCTCAGCCTTTTTTAGAAATCATGTATATCTATACATATGTCCCTCTTTTCCTATCCACGCAAGCATTTGGCTTCTTTATGGACTTGCAAACAGAGGCAATTCTTTGACTGATTAGACAGAATTAAGTTATTGACTGGCCTTTTACTTTGCAATTAAAGCTTGTATTTGGAGATTATATACATCATTTGTTCACCTCAAAGTTCGGCTCAATTTTTCTTTTCTTTCCTGAGTTTTTACACACACGTGTATCTGCTTTTTGACAGAGGGAGATGAGGATACTGTGTTTGATCTCCTGTCCATAGTTCTGGTACCTGATGGCTAAATTAGATTACACAGGGTCCCTTTTTGGGTAATCACTCAAGATGAGTGGAAGTTCATTGCCCCATGATAAACATTAATTAAAAACAGATTGGGAAGTCTGTTCTCCTAAAGGAAATAGTAAATGGGACTGGGTGTTTGGTGCCAAAAGAAGGAATAAACCTTCTCTTTCTTATCTCATTATTTTTTATGTTGGGGAAGGGCAGTTATGTCCTAGCGCTAATGCTGGGACCAGGTTAATGAGGTTCTGCAGCTGGCAGCAACTCTTTTCCGGTTGTTGTTGCTAGGATATTCTCGTGTCCTTTTCGTTGCATTGCTAAAGCTGGTACTTAACAGGAAGGCAGAAATATCCTCTGTGATAATTCTGTGCATCGCAGAAAAGGCTTACTTTCTACCCCTCTACTTCTATCCTCATTGTTCAGTTGCAGTTACCATAAGAGGAAGTTTGATAATCAAGGGAACTAAAATAATTA
Source organism: Grus americana (assembly GCF_028858705.1). Classification (NCBI taxonomy): domain Eukaryota; kingdom Metazoa; phylum Chordata; class Aves; order Gruiformes; family Gruidae; genus Grus; species Grus americana. The sequence continues at coordinate 8,525,851 of NC_072856.1, forward strand.
AGCTATAGTTTTTAAATAATACTCGTAAGTTTTACCTTAAGAATGTATGTGCTTTCAAAAAAGAATATATTTATCTAGAGTCTTGATTTACTGATAAATTTAGATAAAACAGGTTTAACTGTCTTGCCTAATGGGGTCTCCTTATACATAATAAGGCTATTTGTCATACCCTTGATAACCTAACCTTTGTTAACTGCTTAGAAACTATCAACAGAGAAGTCAGAGGCTCCGTTGTAACCGGGATACCTTCTTGCCAGCTCCTGCTTTATCCATTACTAAATTGCTAGACAAAAAAAAGAGTAAAGAAGGAATTGTTTAAACTCATTATCAGAATTAAACGGCATTTAGTAACAAAGCCAAAAAAAGACTAGAAATTGGAAAATAAGAAATATCTTATTTCCTTCCTTAAATGTTATGACAAACATTGCCAGAAGGGTAATGCGACTTGTTTTTGTAAATAGTGTTTCCACAATATTTTTCATCTTTATTTACATAGCATGGTTCAAATTCATGTAAACCATTAATATTTTAGCAAGAAGTAGAAGAGCACCTATTTTTACATTTTAGAAAAATCTATGTACATTACATTACTTTCTTTAATTCTTTCTTTGCTACAAATCTTTTTCAGACGGATTAATTGAAGAACTCTTTTATTAGTTTGTTTTAATTTTGGGACCCTTTAATTCTGCTAACACTTCGGGTATTTTATTCTTTTATCCACTAACTTTTAAAAGCAATTTAGGAACAAATCAGGAATTGGCAAGTATTGTGATTGCAGTATATTCTCTGACATCCCTATAGATAGCACGTTAAGCAAAATAAGTGATAGATACACAAACTTGAAAATGCTCCTTTGTGGTGACAAAGACCACAGTCGTGTTTTTGTATTACGCATACTGTACTGTGGCTATGGCTACAAGATAGTTGCAAGCTCCTTCCTAATGGTGGTGAGCAGCAGTTTGTATCTTTTCCAACAGGATAAAGGAATATCCAAAAGGATATGCTTCTGGTTACTGTGAAGTGCTGATGAATTTCTCCAGCTCTGGCAAAACTGGGAAGAAATTGCAGCACTGTGTAAGCAACAAGGATCCTGTGTGCGTGTTGCGATTATGTGAAGACATGGAGGGAGAAGATATTTGGGCTAGAGTGGAGGCTAAAGCCCTCTTCCCCCCCATCTACCCTGTAAACAGGCATCTGCAAGACAGTATAGGTGTAACATTTAACAGCCATTCCTTTTGCAACTAAATGCTAGGAAAGTAATTGACTTCATAAGCGAAAATTTACTCTTCTGATTGAGATGCTCTTTTGTTGTTTAGCAGGGCAGACTTTACATGTTAAAAGTCATGTTGAAATAATATATTGCCAGTTATTTTCAGCTGTGAATTTCATAGAGGGTATTAAATTATTAAGGTACATCGGTTTAACCAGTAGCCTTCTAGGGTACTCAATCTGAAAAAAAAAATCCAAATGGAGTTTAATTTGGAAACTCTCCCTTTTATTTCATAGGATCATAGAATCATAGAATGGTTTGGGTTGGAAGGGACCTTAAAGATCATCTAGTTCCAACCCCCCTGCTGAGGTCAGGGACACCCTCCACTAGACCATGTTGCCCAAAGCCTCATCCAACCTGGTCTTAAACACTTCCAGGGATGCGGCATTTATGTCTGAGAAGGGTCATCTCTTCATGTTTTCTGACATTGAGTATTTCAAAACCTGAAATTGTTGTGACTACGTGACTTTTTTGATTGTAAGTGTTTATAACTTAAATATATCATTGGGAGGGTTGGGTTTGCGTTGATACTCTTTTCTTGAAAGAAATGTAGAATTTTGAGTTAAATCAATGGTGTAAAAAGCAGATGTTTGCAACTCTTAAGTACTTCTCTGAAAAGTTATCTACTCTCCTGTGCAAAGCATGAAAGCAAGTTTATTTGGGTTTATTTAGGTATTCATTAGTAAAGTACATTTGGATAACATTTTTGGCTCTTACTAAAGTAATGGAAATGGTTTCATTAATGTTTGGACCAGGTGATCTTTCGAAGTCCCTTCCAACCTGAGCTGTTATCAGACCAGACATGTAAAATGATTGGAGCAAGTAAGAATATTTTTAGAAGCAAAATTTTCAAAATAACCTGTCATATTTCCAAAGAAGAATACAAGAAGGTTTGAATCCGCAACCCTTAATGGTAATTACAAGGAAATACTGAAGCTGGAAAAGATACCAGAGTTTAAACTCTCAGTTGCAGTGAGGAACCTGCACCAAGTCCAGACACACAAGCCACTATGCTCTATGGGATTTAAGAAAACAGTATCTCTCTTTTAAAAGTGAAATGGCTTGCTTTTTTTAAAGTAAAGATTAGAGCTTTCTGTCCTTTGTATGTGTTACCCTGTGGACTGGAGAGCATGGCTGGGATGAATATCTGAAGAAGTGCTTTGGATGTGTGGGAACTGGACCTTCTAAGCCTTTGATGAGACAATTTGCTCAATTTCCACTTGGTTTTAAGTCTGCTTAAATCTATTGATAGCCACTGGTTTGCCTTTTTTCCTTTTTTTTTTAATTTTTTTTTTATATTTTCTAAATAGTGTATAAAATAAATTCTACCTCACAATTCTGTTATCATGCAAATAAAGCAGTAATAACACCTGTAGTGTATGGATACAAAATGGAACCATAGCATAGCAGAATGTATTTTATGCTCTGCTGTGGTATCAAAAAAACATACTAAAAAAAAATAGAACACATTAACTACATGAACTTTTAAATTGTGAAAATGTTGTCTCTCTCATTTGTTGTTGGTTTTAATTGTTGTAGCAATTGTATGTATGAAAGTTTTCAGTAATAGAAAGTCAACTCTGTTCATCAGGGCATTGATTAGGTATACATGGAATAACAATTGGGTAGCTCTTTGTCAGTTATAGAAGATTAGTACCGTGCTGTAATGGTTCCAACTTTAAGTTAATACATTAAATCATTAATCTTCTAGATGTAAGTGAGCCTGACATAATTAAGTTATCTTAATCTCTAGAGGTTTTAGCTTTCACTAAATGTCTGAGCACTGAACTAGTTAACGTGAAGCAATCACAACTGCTTATAATGTCAACTATATTCAGAGAGGTTTGGTTTTTTCTTCTATGACACTTTCTTCTATATTACACTTTCGGACTGAAAGCTATGTCTGCTTATATTTATTTTTAATACAGCTGTTAGAGACATATAGGAGAGTATTAAAATGTGTTACTAAACTATTTCTTCTTACCAACAGTAATATGAACAGTGCCTACACAAGGCTGCTTGAGTCTATTCACAGGATCATTTACCAGGAAGGGTTTGATGGCTCCGATCCTCAGGTACTGAACACCCTCGTACTATTCTATAATCCTGTAACTAACATTGTTTTCTGAATTTTTAAGGGTGGTACAAGAAGGTCTTGGACAGAGTAACAAGGGACAGGCTGTTTCTATGCATTGCTAAAGTAAACAAGCAAAGTAAATAGAGAGTGTGGTTCATATTTTAATGTACATTTGGAGTTTTCACCTGTTACAGATATACAGACAATGCAAGAAAGAACTGTAAGCTAACATTAGTAAAATGCATATTCTGTGCAATTAGCTAATAAATGGATTGCCAAATATAATGTAATTCGGCAAAACACATTTTCCCCTACAGGTTTTGGGGTTTTTTTCAAACTATTGCTTTAGCAATAATGTACTCAAGACTCTTGAGATTGAACATTTAATCTTTAACTTTCCGGTTTTTCAATGTTGTTTTAACTGTGAATTTTTTAATGAATTAAATGGTGTGCATCTTTATGTAGCAAATATTGAAACACAAACCAAGAAATAAAAATGTTTTTTCAGCTTTACAGATCAAAACAGCCTACCAGACTTCTGTACTCTTCATAAATCATACTGTGTTATCAAAAACATTGTAAGCTTAACAACATAGACTGAAAGCTCTTTTCTAATTTGAGCAGTGCCCTGTCTATTATTCTTTGTCATATTCAGTAATAGGTGAGTCCTTTGGAGTTGGTGCAAATAAAATAATAAATTATATATAGATGCTTAATTGATAGGTAATTATTTTGATTGTTTTACAATAGAAATGTTACTACAGTAGAAGTTAATTAGTGTAGATGCTGGAGAACCTCAAATAATAGAATGGAATACTGTGTACTATTACTAGTTGAATATCTTAAAATCTCCTTTTGCAGGGAAGATAATGTTGGAATGGATGTTTTCGTGTCTAATAGTATGTTTTAGAAGCGTTACCTGCACAGAACGCTTGTGTGTAAATTCAGTTATTTGTGTTCAGTGTTTAGTCTCTGCTGAGATTTATGGGCAAGTTTGCCTTCCCTTTGGTGGCAGTGCCAGTCTGGAGAAGTAAATTGGTCCCTGACAGGCACCTCTCCCCGCTCGCTGCGGTAGCCATGGCAACAGGCCTGTCATCCTATCATACGCACCGTGCGCAGAGATGCTCCTCCTGCACGGTGACAGGTCCTGTGGAAGCCCGAGAGCTTGCCGGCTACAAAGAGCAGCGCCAAGTGAAACAAACACCCTGCCAACCTTCAGCCAGCAAACAACCTCCTACTGAAGAGATTAGACTGGTGTTTCTTATTTTTCTTACAAGTTACGTCTGACAGGAAAATAGCACCCTTGTATATTCCTGATTTTTTTTTTTTAAATGTAAAAGAAAATAAAGGTTGGTCGGAGTCAATATTTTTTGATTTTTTGCTTGCAAGCAAGGAAAAAACAACATCATGAAGAGTTTTTTTCTGTACTTGTTCATTGTTTCAAAATGCCTTACTAGTATCAATAAAGCAAAACCAGAACTTGAACTCAGAGGAAATTAAAAGTATGTTTGCTAAATGACGTACATAAGTTTCTGAGGTGAAACTTTAAAAGTTTAAAAAAGAGCCCTTTTTCAAGCCAGTTTATCCATCCTAGAAAGCCATTAGCCATTGCATAGTTGTTTCTGTTTCAAGGAAGATAATACATATGATTTTCTGGAGCAGTATCTTTCTTTTAAGATTCCTCTTTTCCCCATGCATCATCTTTTTTTGTACACTCAAATTTTGTACATTTAAAAGCAGTATATAATACACACCCCTTAAAAACTAAGTCCAGAGTTGAATGTAGTTATGGCCCAGAACATGCCTTGGATCTTTTTATCTTCCAAGTCTATGAAAAATTCACCTCTCTGCTACTCCATATCCCCTTCTATTTATTGAGACTTCAGAAGCACTTTTTAAGTACAATGAAGATTGCCAAGTAAGGACCAGTCTGTATTCTTCTGGACCTGTGCCCTTTCCTGTATATAATAATAATACAAGCTTCAGAGAAGTTTGTGCATGTATGTTCTTCCCCTCCAAATAATCCTCTCCCCTTCAGGTGGGTCCTGTTGGCAGTGGCTTTCATGAAGTTTGGAGAAAACTGCAAGGGCCAAAATGTAGCTGGGAGGTACTAAACTTTCAAGAGATTTACTGACTGACTTTAAGTAGATCCATTAATCACTGTCTGTGAATGACAGAAGCTGATGCCATTAATGCTTCATTTTTCATACTGTGAAGAATAATCCTTCAAAAATCTCTCTACTCAGGAGGTCTAGAAACACGTTGCTTGTTGGATCTGGATTCAAAGGAAAAGTTTAACCTGACCGGTAAAACTTTTAGATATTTTTGGCTACTTTCACATCAATATGCCAATGATGCTTAGACTTACTACTCCTTTCTATTGGCTCCTCTTTATCTAATTCCAGTATATGAAGAGGGGTCTGGAGAAAAGTGAGCAGAATGTGACTCACCTCAGCTGACAGAGGTTTGACATGATTAGGAAAATTAGTGAAAACCACCGTTAGAGGTTTAGTAGACCTCTGATAAAATGGTCCAGCATCTAGTATTATTAGTTAACATTAATGTTTTAAGGGACCATCTGCTGCTGGCCATCCCAGGTTAATATTTTTTGACTGTCCTGCATGACTTTGTGGGCCTTAGGACACTAGCCTGTTTGAGGTATTGGGCTACAGAAGAGTTTGGTTGAAGTTAACCAAAGCAATAACCTGTTTGTTCACGCTGACTTGAACATCTTTGTTAAGAGCTATTTGGAAATTCAGGGTCTGACCTAGAAATATGAGCATCAGTTTTACATCCTTTTTAAAACCTCCTGGTAACTCTTTGCTGCTGCTCATTAAGAATGAAACCTTTACAAATTGAGCATGATTTTAAGTCATACAGAATAGCACTTGTTTCTGAATTGTTTTGGTTTTTCCATGTTTGACAACAGACCTTTAATAGGCAACTTTATTTCTTTAATGTTTTTTGTATGCTTTGGAGCTCAAGTTGGGTGTCTTTCAGGGTACTAAAGCTGGGGGGTTGGTTTTTTGTTTGCTTTGAGTTGGGTTTTTTAATTCTTCATAATCAGAATTCTTGCTGCCAAAGCAAACATTGTTTCAAAAATTACATGAAAAAGGTTTAAAAAAAAAATTCCAAACTAATGAGAGTATAAAAGACCTAGTGGTGTATCTAAAAAAATGTTATCCTACTTTGTCCTGCAGGCTTGTTGTTGTAGAGTATTAGACTTATGCTTTTCTTATATTTCAGGTATGGAATAAGCCGTTTGTCAAGGCCTTGTGGGCCTGACAGAATTATACTGGTAGAAATTCTGTTACTGGCCAAAACAAATACATCTGATATTATCTGGTGTTTGAATAGCTTTATCTTTTACAACTCTGATGATTCGATACTGTGAAACAAGCATCTGTCATCCTTTATCCAATAAGAGAACTGATATTCTGATACATTTTTTCTGTTTGTGTGTTGTTCTTACTGATGTTCTTCATAAGAAAAAATATTTTTCTCATTACTGAAGTTTCTGTAAGTTTTATGTATGTTTGCTCTGAAAGTTTGAAATACCAAAACACTTTCTCTGCATGATCGATATCCATTATATCTGGGTAAAATAGTTTAATTAAATGACTAATTTTATGCTATTGCTTAAACACACATCAAGAAATGCATGAATCTGCTCTGATTAGCAGTCACTAAAGAATATTAGACTAGCTTCTGTTTTTCCCGTTCTTTTTAAAACTCTGATCATCCAAGCCTAACAAATAGCATACAGAGAAGTCATATTGTGTCGTATTATCCTGTACTATTATCCAGATCTTCATAAGGTAGTGTAAAAAGTTAACTTTACATAAGTAAAGCCTAAAAGCCTGCAAAGCCCAAGACTAAAGAATCCGCCAGAGTTAAAACGCATATCGCTTCACAGAGCTTGTAGGCGAATTGGCGGATCAGCTTACTCTGTAAGCCATGAGACTTGGATAAATGGAGAGCCATGTGGTACTAACCGTGTTTCACAACTCGGGCTCTGTCCACCCAATATGGAGAGGGAAGTATTTATAAGAGTAGTCTCTTGTCTTGGCAAAATCTTTCCGCTGGATTTCCAGAGCAGCTGCACAATGTTTTGTGCTTGATAGTTACTGTTCATTCCAGCTGGTGGAAATGAATATCTACAGTTTATCAAAGCACTTTGCTGTGATGAAAACTACCAGGAAACTTTTATTTATCTAAACTAGTCTTTTATGTATTTTATATATATATATGTATTAAAAAAAAAAAAAAGCTGGCCTTTAAGTCTGAACCCTGAACTCTAGACATGTATCTTTGATCACCTTTTACAGGAAGTCTTTCAACAAGGGCGCTTATTGTCTCTCTCTCAGCTGTTGATAGCAAATATAGCTGAAATCCTTCTCAAAGATCACCAGGAAAGGTCATATCAAATAAGCTGAAATGAGATTTGTCATCATGAGAGATGACATTTTACTTTGCATAAACAAATTACAACTCTGGCTCCATAATCTACCGCTTCAGAAAAGGAGCTTTGTCTTAGCCACTGCCTCTGTTGGATGCTCTTCTGCAAGGCAGCAGATAGTCTTTAGTTAGGTAACACACGAGGCTCTTTAGGATTTTACGTGTCAAAACAGCTTAGATTCTCGTACCCGGTAGCTAACTGAAGCAGACCCAGAAACCCTTGTGTCAAGGACTTTCAGAAAGGTGTGGTCCTTAAGAGACAATCTGCTGATGTCTCCAACAGACTCTGTTTCTCCATAGCTGTAGGTAAACCTTCCTTCATTAGTTGGAAGGAGTTGACAGGAACGTAGATGATGCTTACAGAGACTACTAAAATAGTGAAAGTGCCGCATGTTGGTGACGTAGGCAACTGACCTTGTTCATTTAGAAGTAGCAGAACAAATGAAAGCGAAGCAAACGGTCAGAATAGACAGGTTATGGAAGTAACACAGTGGAAAGTTGAAAATAGAGGGAAAAGTTGTGTTTGATTACTCTCAGGCCCTTCCAGCAGACCAGTTTAGAGCTGGGAGAAAAGATTCTTTTGCGTGTTTTTTAAGGCAGTGATGGAGGAGGGAAAGGACATGAAAAATCATAGTATTGTCGGATTTTGTGTCAGATTATACATTTAGCTGCTTAAAAAATGAGTAGTTTCTGATATTTCTGTGCTGTCTCTTCCACTTGTATGTGCTTATCTGGCATAGCATGATATCCAGTCAGTGAAAAATGCCATTCTGTTTGTAATTTTTATAAGTTCATCTGAGATTAAGCAATGATTATATAAACTATGTAATCATTATGGATATGAATTCTATCAGATGTATTTTTTAAAATACATTACATGACGTTTTCTTCTTAATGTTTAAAAATAAGAAGTGGCTTTTTTTTCCCCCCAACAGAAAAAACAGAAGAATATTTTGCGGATAGGAATTCAGAGTCTGGGTTCCATGTTGTGGGGTGATGACATTTGTAGCAGTGATACTCCTGAAGATGTTCATAGCCTTACAAAATTTCTGTATGTTCTCCGTGGCCTCCTCAGAAAATCTTTGTCAGCCTGCATCATCACAGTGCCTGCTCACCTTATCCAGGTAGGAATGCTGTCTTTGCTATATTTCATAGCTGACACATCAGTTAGCAAAAATTTAAAGTTTGTGGTAAGAACATAAATGCAATTTTGGACATTTTGAAAACTCTTTTTGTTCAAAGGGCAAAGTTAAAACATAGCTTTGCTGTATTGCTTCAATAGTTTTGTGGGACAGTCGTGCTGCAAAATCTACAAAGACCTAAGCATAAAACCATTGTAGATGCTGTTATGCCTTATGTGGGTCTTAGTCTTTTTTGAAAAACTATCAAAATTGCAGAAACTGTAATAAAGTAAAGAGAATCCTGCTAGCAATCTCTTTTTAAATTTTTTTTTTTTTTTTACAACATCCCTACAAACTTTTCCACTACCTTCAGAACACTGTTTAGAGTTTCACTACAAGACATTTCAGTCCACTCTCTTCATCTGTCGTGGATAGATTATGATGATGTGTGATCTTGTTTTTAAAGCCAGGAATTGAAAGGTAACAGGTTTACTCTTTAATTCTAATATCCCCTTATATTGGGACCAAGAGCAAACCAGTTATGGTATCAAAGTAATTTTCCCAACTGCAAAATCAAAAGCTGCTAAAAGCACCTTTCCTGAGAGTATATGCCTGAGACTTAAATGTTTATCTTCTGGAAACAAACTTTTTTAGCAAACGGAAAAATGTAGATAGTCTTTTTTTCTGCAAGTGGTAATGTAACTTTCAAAAGCAAAACTATTATTCACAATGAACAGAGAAGCTATAATTTTAGACATTAATTTGATTTGATTATAATAAAAAAGTACTTGATAAAGCCTCATATTATGCAAAATGTTTTCGTAGTAGATGAGTTTATCATTAGATTAAATCCTATCCTGGGTAAGTACATGACTGTTCACTTATGTATTGCATTTTGTAAAGGTGTTTGAATATCTGCAAATGTTATTTATCTAGATACCTGATGCACTTACTGCTTTGAAAATAGAGAAATTTGATTTTCTAGTTTTACCATTGTAATCAAAACTGTATGAATATTCCTCTTGCAGTGCAAACCTCTATCTCCTTACTGAGCTATTTTTAAATATTAGATGGCAGTTTGTCTTCAAAATGATTGACAGTAAAATTTAATGCAATGAATAGAATTTGTGAATGTAAAAGTAGCTTCCTTCTTTTTGCACATTGGAATTACCTGTCCACAATTGGGACATACAATCGGATTCGTTGTACTCTTTTTGTATCTATTATGTTAATAAAAGGTATGATCATATTTTAGAGGAGAAGTCCAGAAGCATCTCTAAGAAACAAACTGAAGGACGAAGGGTTTTGTTTGTTGCAAACTAACCTGGGAAGTTGATTTTGATTTTGTGTTTATAAATTCCATTTAAATCAATGCCCATTGATTGAAATGCCCATAGGATTGAAATTATATCTCATTTTTTAAATAACTGGGTTTTTTTAATTTTGACAGAATTGTTTTACAGTAAGTGTTAGAATATTCTGGGGGATTTAAAAAAAAAAAAAAAAAAACCCACATTATTTCCAGAATCTTTGCTTAGCAGCCTTAAACAGCAGCCTTATTTTTTTTTTTAAATTGTTAAACTTCATGTATCCTTCTTTAAGCACTAAACTATGGAGAAAACTGTCATTAGGAGGAGCAAAGCTGCTGAGGGTTCCTTATACCCCACATTACTCAGTTCCCAGAGCCCTGCTGTGTAGTTGTTCCACTCTCCAAGAAGCCTGTTAAAGAGCCCCTGAGAGCATGTGTACAGCCCTCCATGTTAATAGTTAATTGGTGAGGATGGCAAGATGAGAGGACAGCCGAACATGTGGTCTCTCAGGCTCAAGCCGTAGACAGACCTTTAGTTATAATAACAGCAGCTGCTCACATTCTCACAACCCAGCTACTCACCATTCTGTTGCTGAGGTTTCTTGCTGGATTAAAAAAGTTAAAGAAAATACCTTTTCTTTCCAAGAGAATAAGAGAGAGGGATTTTTTTTTTCAAAGTGCATTTCTGTATATGTATTTAATTTGATCAGAGCAAGTTCTAGCATATGCTTTCTCAGTTGAATCTTAAAGTCAGTACACTGAAGGCATAGAAAATGCACACTATTTTTCTGAAGATGTAGTAAATTCCACATTTATTCCCTGAATGACTGTTTCTATATTTTCTGTGTTATCTTTTCCCTCCCAACTGTATTAATTAGATGGTCTGCAGGTAAACTGTTCTCATGAATAATTTCCATGAAGGTAAATAGAAGTTCAGAATCACATTTTAATCAAGGTTTTATCTGCATAACATATACAGAAAAATAGTTTCATTTTTTACCTGCTTTGTCTTGAAAAAATAGATTTTTAGTCGTGACTCATACCATATCTTGTCTCTGTCAGCCCCCACTACTAGTTACTGCAGTGAAGAAGAAATAAAACTCACAATTGGTAGTACTGATTTTCAACAGGGACAATGTCTTTCCAAGCCAGACTAGTTATATTTTTTATATTTAGTGTATGAATAACGCACATATACATATATGTAGTTTGAGATTGGTTTCTTTTATATATTTTGCCAAGTACTTTGCATGTTTTACTGTGACAGGGAGTTCCACAACTTCAATCTACTTGGTTTCATTCTTTTTCAAAAAGTTTAATTTTGCCTTTACTTTTCATCAATTATATCTTTGTTCTTGGCTGATGAGACAATAAGATGAGGCTCCCTATTTTATCTTTTCTGTATTCTGATTGTTTTGTATTTTTTTCATGCTGCCTTCTTAATCTGTTTTTAAACATTCACTTTTCTTTTAATCATATTTTATTTTGTTATAGTAACGTAATGCAATAATGCTATTATTGTTCACTTTTCCTGCATTCTAATGTCTGCTTCATCTCTTTGATGACTACTGAACATTAAGTAGTGATTTTGTTCTTGATGCTTTTTCCTCTGTGGTACATATCCACCAATGTGGCTCTTTCATTATTCCAGCTATTCATTGCGTTGGATTTAATAACTTTGAATTGCATTTATCCAGAGATGATGCTCATTCACCCAGTTTGATGGGACACTGAATGTCTTCACAGTCTTCTGTAAGGCTATATTTTGGTAAAAGACACAAATATACAAAAAATCTGGTTGTGTACAGAGTTTTCTCAGAATAATTTAGAGAAATTGTAGTCCACTAAAGAACACAGATTCTTTGTGTTTTATTGATGAAACTGCTAGTGAAAACAATGCATGAAGAAAAAAGAAAATTCTTTTTTCTTCACCACAAAAATAGGAATACATTATTCTGGAAGAGGATTTCAAGAAAATGACACTAAAAACTTATCCAATTATGAATTTTATTCAGAAGATGTGTGACAAGTTTTACTTGATTGATATTTTCTACCGATTGAACATACTCTTATCTTACACTGTCTGTCAGGTAATAAATATTGAGATACTTACGAGTATGATTAAAATAGTTGATGGAAGGTTATTTTTCATGTCTTTCTACTGCTTCTTGAAAATGCATTGTGCGTATGAAATCAGACGGTGCGTTTGAAAAGGGAAAATTACTTCTGTTTTTTAAATCTAGCATTGATCAAGGAGGACAGACTGAAGAGGGATTTCATTTAATATTGCACTTTCCAAACTTAAGGAATATTATAAAAACAAGTAAGAACTCTTTTTCTGTGTGTTGATAATCCCTGCAGTTTAATACCTAAACATAAAAACCCAAACTTTTTGTGCTACAGAGTGTGTGACTTAAAGGAGTTTAATGTCACTATTTTGGAATTGCAAAAGCCCTAAATTAGAATTTAAAATATTTTCCTATTGTGTTTTCTTCATTTTCTTTAATTACTAGAAATCATTGGTAAATCCAAAAGCATCTTTCACCCAAATTACTAAATAATGTTCGTAATTCTGTTCCTGTTCTTCCCAATTTTGTATCACTTAAGTAATATTTTTTTTAAGTAGATTATTTTCACTGGGAGAAAGCGTAATACTTTTGTTAAAGCCATCCTTTATTTTGAACTTGAAGCTGTGTTACTGGTAAGGACTAACAACCATATTAGTCAGCATGTACCAAGGGAAATTAATTGACTAATGAAAAGTCAGTATGAATAAGTCTCGTTACAGAACCTGTCCTCAGAGTCTGAAGTTCTGTTTAGCAAGGTATTTTCATTATTTCATCCAGTATGTTAAAAAATTAATTTCCTACAATATTAATGTTTTGATGCTTTGAATTCACTGAAGTGCCTAAGTTACTGTATGTTTCAGTGTAGAAAAATTCAGAAACAAACCTTTTCACATCCATAGCCTTTTGTGTTCACACTGAGTAATTTAGCAGCTAAACTCGAAGTCAGGCAATAGAGTGCTTTAGAATCCATTGCTAATATAGGATTATAAGATGTGAACTCCTAGAGCTTGTGAATTTCTCACAGTTTGAAATCTTTATTCCTATGACAAGAGCTAAGAGTGATTGCCTCCCTTAGAACTCTAACTTCTGAGAGTTCACAAGTGTAAAATGCTGAATAACCTTCAAATGTATTTGATGATGTAGCCACTGCACACAAATTGGTATTGAGATCAAATGTCATGTAGTTTCTATATCATAGTTAAGCAAGCTTTCAAAATGCTTTGCAAAATAGAAACTGTGAAGATGAAATGGTCTTTATATTTTTTCTATATTGGGGGTTTTTTGCTTACTTTTTAATGTTGTATGTTTCTTTTTGCTGTATGGGAGAAATACAGTTGAACAACCGTACAAAGAATTAATAAGAATCATGAGTTTATGACAGGTATTCTTGGGTTATCCACATAGTTTTCAGATATGCATATTCTGGTTTGGATATGCTGGACGTGCCTAAAAGCATCTTTAAAATTATGATCTAGTAGGAAGCTCAGAGAAGTATACAATTCAAAATCGAATTAAATTGTGTGCCAGTAAGTAATTTTGTTTTCAGTTTCTGTTATTGTTGATAGTATTTGCTAATCAAGTTGCAGTACAAATAGAAATATTTTGTTGTTTCATAAAATAAGTTTAGGGTTGCCAACAGGCTGTATTCTAGCTCTACCACTTCTGATTTGGTAACAACTACCCATTTCAAAAACAAATGTAATATACATCTGAAGCATGTTTTTGTACCCACATGTTAAATATCTTTTAACTGACTTAGCTACATTATGATGAACAGTCACATTGCATGTTAAAACTGCATATCTAAACCAGCTTTCTCATTTTAATAAATCTTACTTTTTAGAGGGACACTATATACATGTCCTTATCACCATCTCATCAACACACTGTCTTTTAATCAAAAAAATCACTTTTCCAAAACGAATATGTTAAACTCTAAAAGTTAATGAGTATATGCAACATTGCAATTTTATTTTACATTTTATCTATATAATCTGAAAATACACCTATGAAAACTTTAAAAAATTAGGTAAGATTTAGAACTAAATCTTTCAACTGCAACATTAGACCTAAACAGTTAAATATCCCATCACAGTATGGAGATAGTCATCTGTTCAAGCATATGGAATCTTTTGGCTACTGGACTAAGTAGTTAATATAATGCCCAGTGTCCAGACATGGACACAACTGTTATGGAAGCAGAAGGGAAGAGGCTCATGTATTGAGCCCATTTGGACACTGATAAGTAAAGATTAGAAGAATGACTTTAAATAATGCAGGACAAAGTAGTTCTCTGCTTTAAGCAAGTAATTCTGTTAGAAAATGGAATGTTTTTTCTCAAGCAATACTATTTTTTTCGCATCAATAGAAGTACAAGTTCATGAAAAAAAAATGCCCTGTGAATCTAGCATTAAATGTGGGTTTTATCTGTTGTCTGTTGTATTTCAGAACAAAGAATAATTTTGTGTAAAACTATTTTATATTTTTATTATTGCCTATGTATTTCTCATCTTAAATGATTTTCAAATAACTGAATATTGAATTTCTGTGTTTGCTTAGAAACATTTTTATATGAACTTTTGCTGTTGTTAAAAACCCTTGAAATTTCAGAATCTAATTTTACATCTTTTTGTTTAGACCTGCTCTATTAATTACAATATAATCATAATAAAAAGGAATACTGCATCTTTAATGATGTTTTTGTGCCTGTGTAGTTAAGCTTTAATGCTAGGGGGAAAAAAAAAAGATTAAATTAGCCTTGTAACCTCTTTCTCTTCCAGACTGATGATGGAAAATAAAAGCTCTTAGCCACAGAATGTAACACTTAGAATTAATATTTAATTAGACCAGCAAATTGTACACTGTGGCTGAAAGCTTCCAAAGAGTTGTTAGTGCCACAATTGACCTACAAGTTTAATAATAACTCACTTCTAGGAGCAAGTGCCAGTTCAGCATAGTGGAGCCACTGTAAGAAAGTCCTGTGAGATTAAAATCAGCAAACCAAATGGCAGGCGAGGATTCCTGGGATGGAGCCTTCTGGAAAGCTGGGAGCTGGAGTAGCTTTTCAGCCAGGATTCAGATGAGAACAGTGGGCAAAAAAAGCTGATCCCTCCTGTTCTGGGAGCTTCTGGTTGTAGGCCAAAATCCTAGAACAGATTTTTTCTAAATGTTCTTACTGCAGCTATTAATTTATATCACAAATCAAGTAATGAATGACTTATCTTCATCTTTTAATTAAGTTTTAATGCAAACATTATCGCTGAATTCTCTGGTCATGAATTTTACTCATGGAAGATCGGCACTTTTTTGGTACGATGTGTAATTTAGTGTGTTTGTGTTGCAGAATGTTTCATTTTATCATATCGCACTACTGCACAAAAGGGTTCTTGTTGTAGTACGATATGATAAGCAATTTATAATAATATAGTGAAATATGTAAATTAAATACGAAATGTGTATACGTTGTAAAATAGGCTATTTTGAAGGTTAAATAGCTTAATCTTGCCTTTCATTTTATGAACAATTAAAATATAAAGCCAGTAACTCTACCATTAGATATCCATCTGAGCCTTAATTCTATGGCAAATTATTCTAGTGAAATAGGGCACCATAAGTTCAAAAATGTGCAAACACACAGCAACAGACTGAGGAAGGAACATTCTGCATTATTTATTGGCTAGATCCTAAATAATTAAAGAAATGCCTACTCATTAGTTAAAAATTAAAGCAGGTGAGAACCTTGCCAGCAGAGGGAGCAGTCATGTCTTTCCTTAGGTCCCCATCGTTTCCAGCCTACCCATCATTTCCACTCTACCTCTTCTTATTGCCCAGCCAGTTTCCCATCTGGACCTAGCTTTGCCAGCCTGCTCCTGATGACAGCCTATAATTTTATACTGAATAAGGGATTAGGTTTTTTGATGATTTTATATTTCAGAGTCTTGCCACTTGATTACCTACATCAGTTAGATGTTCCTTTTGATATTTGTGTACTATTAATCAAAGTAATAGTGGAGGATCTTTTTGGTCACCTGTGAGTAAAATGCAATTCACTGCTTAAAGAATTAAAGTTGCAGCAATAGTTAGCCTTTCTGAATTGGTAAGCAAACCACAATGACATTTTTTTTCAGGCAAGATGGCTACAAAAGGAACTCCTGAACCTTTATCTTATAATGAATAATTCCCAGTGGAGTCATAGGATTTTAGTTAAGCCAGTTGGTCTCAAATACATTAATTTCAGCAGTTTTGTTATGGCTCTTTTTTTAATATGACTCTTATTCTTTCAGTCTACTTTTGCATCTGTATCTTATACTACCCTATGACCAACTTGTAACATTGAATATTTTAGGTGTTTAATTTTGTAAACAAATCTGTTCAAATGGTCATTTCATTTTTGCGATAATGAAAGACCAATAATAACATACAGTTTTCCATATATATGCTTTTTTAACAATAAGACAATGTCATTAATAAGGACCAGATAGTGCTCAGGCTAGGTGCTGGGCTCATCTCAGCCCAGGTCTTGTACTAATTTCTTCCCAGCTCCTCACCCTTCACTGGAGAAGGGCTCGATCAGGCGTATTTCATCTACCCACTGCAGCAGGACTCATGCAAGAGCCCTGCACCCCAGAACCCTTCATAGTCACATGCAGCCTGTGCTTTCAGCTTACTGAATCCTAAGGAAATCCTCAGAAGAGAAAAGCACTGAACAGGGATTCAGCTCAAAAAGTGTCACCCTTTAATACCCTGTACATCTGTCACCTCTTTCAGCCAGATAATAACGGGATTTTCAGCACCCAGCTTTCTGGGCTTTGACTCCCACATCATCTTCATAATACCAACAAATATTTTTCTGGTACCCCAAAACCATAGGTGTAGCCTTCTAAAGCAAGCCCTGAATAGAGGGAGGTAGACAGGGCTTCAGCAAAAGGCTGAGTTTGGTTCCCAGCTCACTGTTGACTGGCTTGTAACTTCGGACAACTCACATGACATCTTTGTGCTTGTTACATGACTTCTAAATGAGGAATGCAGCACTTGCTTGTCTTTTGTAAAGTGCTTGGAGATCAACAGATGGAAAGTTTGATTTAAACTACGTAGTCTTTGTTCTCACCTTCATTTTTGTAGGCCTCAGCAGCAACTGTTCTTGACTTGCTTGTTTTATCTGTATTGAGTCATCACTCATTTCACTGTTGGCCTTTAGGTCTTCCCTCCAATAGCAAAACAGACATATGTTTTATTTTATAGGGTGCCGAGGTTGGCTGGCATTAGATTCTTGTATAGTTTAAGTAATGGACAAGTCCAGGTCATCCATCTTCACTGAAGATCCAAAGATATGGGTTTTTTAGTGTGTGATATTTAGTTTTTATTTCCCAGATGATTATTTTTCCTGAAAATTTATCCAGAATTTTTAATTGGATACTGTGTCATCCACCTTCATCTGATACATTTGATAATAACATTGCAGTGTGTTAGGTGTAAGATAAGGAAACCATGGCTCAAATGTTCTGAATTTTTAAGAAACAAAAATACTAGTTCTAACTAGTTTCACAGTTGAAAGACTCTTGAGTTTATATAGACTATCAGGACAGACATTATTAAAAGCAACTTTAAGAGAACAACCAAAATCTGGAATTAATACATCATGTAACATATTGGCCAACAGATGCTTTGTTACTCCCCATTTTTACGAGTGTGTTGCATCTAATTACCTGCTCATGTCTTCGCTACATGTCCTTTCTTTGCTTCTGTACCTTGTATAAAATTATTTGATGATACTACTCATTGCTTGAAATTAGCTAACGTAATACAGAGTACATATAAACAAATCAACCAAAATCAGTCCTTCTGTTATTTCAGCCATATGAACGGATATTTATATTTAAGTTCTATTATAGTCAGTAAGGTTCTTCAAAGATAAAAGAAGATGCCTAATCAGTCAGAACCCCTAAATGTGGATTTCTCATCACTGAAGGCATTGTAGTTTGTAGAAAATCCTTGAAGTGTATTTCTAGGATATCTATCTTCCAGCAAAGACATCAGACTTGTATTTGATTTTCTTGTGATACTGATACAGATTTCTGCATGCCAAAATTTGTTAATGTCCTGTTGCTTATCTTATATGCCAGTGCTCTGAGTGTACATTCATTTTAGAGCCAAAATCCAAAGTTCAGTTAGTAGATTTGGTGTGTGCAAGCACTGACAACAGTGTTAATCAACTTGGAGTCAGAATAAGTACAGAATTTTATACTTTACAGTCTTTGTTAATTACTCATACAACACTTTTTGGGAGAGCGGTTATTAATCTTTTATTTTGGGGATTTGTGAATAATGAAAAAGTGCACAAACTGTATCTCTCTGTAAAACTAGTACAACTAGTACTAGTACTAAAACTAGTACCTAACTTCTTTTACCAAAATAAAATGTAGCCATAATTCTGTGATTTTCTGAGCAGTGATTATTAACAATTGATGATAAATATTTAAGCCAGGTTTCTTAATCTTAATAATTTATCTTTTCAATTTAAAATTCTTTGGAGATTAAGTAGTAATGATTAGTGGTAAATATTTGGATATTGTGAAGTCATTACAACATAATTTTGTGATAATCTCAGAAAATATCAAGAATTATTTAATCTATTGAATATCCAGCCAGTGTTTCATTATAGTCCAGTGTGGCTGCCTACGTTATAGTGCTAAGCTTACTTCAGCTTTATGACAGAATGTAACAGAAACAAAAAAAAGCACAACCACTTTTTGAGCTTTTTTTTTAAAATTCATGCACCAAAATTTGCTTTAAGTTCATAAGGTTCATATGACTTTACATGAACTTGCTTGCTCATTATTATTGAGACCTTCTTTGAAATGAAATGTCAAGGTTACTGGACTCACCTGTTGGTAACAACACAAATTGTTGCCTGCAATTGCAGTTTTACCTAGACTTGGGGACAATATCTGAATTCATCTTTAAATTCTGTGCTGGCATACAGACTGTATGCAACTCACTCTTTAAACTGGATTTTGTCCCAGTGCTAGCAGTTGTCTGTAGTAGGTTTTGAGGTAATGAAAGTCATTTTAGGATTCAGTGTATTAACTCTTAATTAAATATTTTAAAATAAAATCAGTGATGGGATTAGATTACCAGAATGTAAAGGTACAGAGGTCAAATATAGCCCCCTACCAAAATACAGGCCTAATGTCTCTTGGAAAAGAGACATAGTCTTAAAATACCTTCTTTTCAATTCAATGTATAAATCGGTATTAAAATTATGTTAATGTATTGATCAGAATCCAAGTGCAAATATACAAACCCGATGTGATTCAAGAGCTTAATGTATTTATACAGGTGCTAGTTGGATCTCATCGTAGATCTTTAACAGGAGTCTCTTTTTTGCCTTTTAAATTTTGAGATTGTTTATATGTACTATGTAGAAAAGTTGAAGCCATTCTAAGAAAATGTTCCATTCATTGACTTTACTTAATGCAGCGCAAGGACTGAGAATTTAAATATTTTTATTACGTAAATTTTGTGAGGTTTTTAATTTCTTTAGAAAGTGACAAAATAAAAATGGGAGGACATATCTCTGGGTGTTAGAAAAATTTTGACAGAAAATCAGAGAACTAGAAATTACAGGAGAGTAGAAAAGACAGATGTTTTTCCTAATACGGAATCCAGATGAACCAAGATTGATTTGATTAATAGTAGTAATGATAAAATTGTACATTAAGAACTCAATCCAGTAGAAACGCACAGTATTAATTTCAGTGTGTAAATTTGAACATACAGACTATACATATATTTGTGTTGGCAGAATACCATGCTTTATACTCAGACACAGAAGATGATACATTTTGTAATGCTTTATTTGCAAATAAGTATTTTTAAACACACACAAATAATTACTCAAAACTATGTAGATTCTGCAAATAAATTAGTAGGACAAAGCAATCTTTTTCCATAATTGCCCTTCCCAAAAGCTGGTTAAACACATATGTATAGTTCCCATTTACGTATCCAACCAGCTACACGGATTTTCTTGAGACACCGTTTTGAAAGTACACTTTGGTTGAGCCCAAATATTGCAAGTTTGCACTTAAAAGAAAATGTCTGTTTAAAACAGTGAACACAAAGTAAGATATAGAATGGATGCCCAGCCCAGCCTGCACAACAGGGTTGCTACCATGTTGTTAGAATAATTACATTTTGGCTGAACTAACTAATTTAGAAAAACTGCAGTACATCTAGCAAGACTGAAAACTTTCCAGGACTGAGTTGGGGTTTTTTTATGTTTTAGTGTAATTTAAAACAATACCTCTTCTAGCTGCCAACAAACTCTTTCCCTGAATCTCCCCATTCCTGGCTTCCCTCCTAACCATGTCCTGGCTCACCTCCAGAGCTGCCAAGTTTATGCCAGAAGCAGGAGGTAGATTTGTATGGGGCTGGAGGAAGATCTGGAGCTCTGTTAAATTTTCAAGCCCAGATGGGGCAACATGATTTGTGTGTTTATGTCAGTATGCCATACATCACAACTATCTGTGTGCTGACGTCAGCTTTGATTGGACATTAATGTGCTGAACACTGCAAACTAGAAAATACATGATAGATACAGATCTATGGCAACAATGCCACATAAGCAAATGTCTGTTTGGTGTGGCGATTCACTGTGCAAAATATTTCCCAAGATACACTGCATTAAGCCAGGAGAATATTTTGACACGCTTTAAAAACAAATACAAAATCAGCGTGGACAAACAGACTCCAGTTTAAGAAAGCAAACCTGTTCAGAAGAAGAGCTGAAACCAACATATTGAAGTATGTATCATTAGGCAAATATTGAATTGCTGTCCCTCACTTTAATCTTTCCAGAATTAAGACCAAGCGGGAAAGATGTTAGTCTTAGGATTTGCAGGACTGTTAATGATGAGGATAC
Organism: Grus americana; assembly: GCF_028858705.1. Lineage (NCBI taxonomy): Eukaryota > Metazoa > Chordata > Aves > Gruiformes > Gruidae > Grus > Grus americana. Next base: position 8,547,078 of record NC_072856.1, read on the forward strand.
CTTGCTGATGGTTGAGCATCTTTCTATCCCCAGTTTTTGTAGCCCATTGTTATCAAAACCAGCAAGCAAAAACGTTAATGGACAGCAAACATTTTTTCAAATGATGGAATATTTTTTCTGTACCAAGAGTGTAGGTTAGCTTCCAGAAATCATCAGTGTTTATTTATTTATGTAACAATTTTGTGTTTCTTGCTTATACAAATAACATCCAGCAGCCTGCTGAAGAACTGGCAAAAAGTGGTAATTTCTGGTCTGTGGATTTACAGAGGTCACCGCCTACTTCAGATTTATATTTATACCATGCTAATGTGATTGCCCCTGTAGAATAATGTGATCAAAAGTTTCCATTAAAATACAGATTACTATCTCTCTCTTCCTAAAAGAGGAAATAATTTGCAAGTCAGCTTTTAATATTTCAGGGGTGGATATAATAACAAAGCTTAGGGATTGATGTGTAGGCAGTGGTTTTTTACCTCAGATCACTTATGTTATTCCTCAGAAAGGAAATTCTGTAGTATAACACTATTTTATCATTATCCATCATTAGACTTTGTAGGTAAGATTGAAGTTCCCCGGTTCCATAGGGATAGATCATTTTGGCGTGTGCACAAGTAGCGGCTTTGAAAGGAGACCAGCCCCCAGGATTTAATGCCATCTGGCCCATAAGGTGGGGAAGGGAGGGGGTGTAAAGGTACCATGGGATCGGCGGATTTAGGCCTTGTAACCTGAGCAGATTGGCCTGTGCAGGACAGGCCACAGGTTATTTTATGTAGTTGTCAAGAAACAGAATTCAGCTTATTCTTTGGTGGGAGTAGGAAATGTTCACCTTTCACGTCTGCTTCATAGGCTTCTCCGTGGCTAGGAAATATGCTGTTAGTGAAATGTGGGTTCATGAAAGCAATTGGTGTATTGATCACCATTTTAATAAACCTGTGTGTCAGTACAATGCATAGACTTTTCCAACATATCTAGGGATTTTTCCCTTCTCTCTGCTCCTAATTGCTTTATAAATTGTTATCAAATAGTTTACCAGTACTTAAATTGAGCTTTCATAATAAGCATCAGTCGTATAGTTTATGAGAGAAATGCAGAATGTGCAAAATGATTTCGAATTAACAGAAATTACAAAACTATAACTTGGAGCTACGGAACCAATTCTTGATATTTGGAATGGATATTCTGAGGTGATTGGTCTTGATAGCCCTGAAGGTATGATGGGTATAGCACCTACAGCCATCAAGAACAAGAGTATACCAGCTGTCCAGGCAGCGTTAAGATAACTACGTATCTTAAAGAAATATTTTGCTCCTTAGCACAGATTTGTCTCTGGTTTTGTGCTCATTAAATACTGACAACATCAAAGCATTTAAGAACATTTTATTCTTAGTTACCTCTGAAGATCTCTGTTGTGACCTTTGAATGTTGCTTTCTGTGCTATAAAATTAAGCAAAGAAAACTATGAGGAAAACAGCTTCTTTAAGACACATGACAGCACATTGTTGCACAGGACATAAGGCATCACTTATAAATCACAAATATATTGAGAAATGGTAATGCAACTTGAAGCTTTAGATTCGTATGTTGTCTAGAGAGGAACTTTTAGAAAGAAAAATACTGGAGAAGATGCTTTGGTTTCCCATGTTGTTTGATGACCAAAATGAATAATTGTGTGGGTTGTGCTTGTTCAAAATACTAGAGGTGATATGCCTAAGTGTATTACAACCCAAGGTTTTCAGAACACAAACAAAAGCTGGGCATCTGACTCCTAGTAGAAGTCAATGAGAGGTGCTTGACTGCCACATAGCTTGTAAATATCTCTGATGGGAGCAAATGCTTATGCTATGAAGATTAGGAAAATACGGATTTAGCGCTGAGTTAGCCTGTTTATGGTTTCTGCTTATTAAATGTATGTTTTCTTTAGACAGAAATTTCAAGTTGTCTTTTTTTTTTTTTTTAAAGAAAAAAAGCCCTCTAATGTAATTTCTAAGTATTGATGACCTATTTTTTCCCTTTTGTCATTGAGAAGACCAGGGCTTACTCTATGAACATTAATTACCTTTTTCATCACGGAGGATGTGTATTTTGTTTCCATGTCTTACAGAATAAAGCAATTATGGAACGTGTAACAAACTTGTCAGATACGGTAGTTGGTCTTGAATCATTTATTGGCTCTGAGAGAGAAACCAATCCATTATACAAGGATTACCATGGTAAGTTCCATCTTTAGCAATGCAAAAAGTCTGCCCTGAGTGTTTCTAGGGCACTTAGCGGCTTACCCTCCAATTGGGTATCTGCTATAAGGTAGCGTTTGATTTCATTTTAGAATATACCTCTTAAATGTTTCTCCTTGCTAACCAGTCTTGAGTTAGGAAAATTTTCAGTAAAGTGCATTAAGGCTGCAAAGGAAACATGGCAACTCCTTGCATGTTGTCAAGCCGTATTACTGAGGCATGGCTCAATCAGATGTACATCTCAACAGGCAGGCTTTGGGGAATTCACATGCAGAGGAGGCTTGGCAATCATCTGACCAGCGAGCTGAACTTGTCATGAAATCAATACTTTTGATCTGCCAAGTTTTAAATAGAGAACACGGAAAAACATATATTATATTAAGGTGAATAAACTGCTAAATGATGTGCTATATAAACTTTATCTAAAAATAACATTCTCTTTTTCAGCTTTAAGTTACGGCACTTAGGCATTTAAAGAAATGAATGTGGATATGTGTGGCATGTAAAATATGAAACTAATTTTGGTTAAAAGTCATGTAGCCTTTCAAGTGATTTATCTTCAAAATGTGTAGTGGTGTTTAATCTTGCATTTTGTTTCCCAAAGATTTTGTTAGGTGTTGCAGCAGAACTATTTAAATTTTTAAAGATTGGATTAGAAGTTATGCATAGCCAAAGCAGTGAATAACAGACAGTTTCAGCTAATCCGGAGCGGTGCTCCGAGTGTGCATAAATTACAGCTATTATTATTGTGATACTACTGTAGTTCCATGGAAACCTTTAGTTGAAAGTAAACTGCTTATCCGAAACCTGCTGTAAACATGTGGGAATGTGGCAGTGTTTTCCACAGCAGAATATATAGAAAAAGAAGCAAAGATGCTGTTGAGACACCACTGTGTGTATGCAGGCTGTAATTAATAAATCAGAGAAAAATCTTTTTGACTATGAAAATAGTGCACGTTTCATTATTTGAAAAAAGGTGAATGGAAAAGAAACCGCGAACAAAAGCCGGAATAATTTGCCTAATTATTTTTCCAACTGTATAATCGTGATGTGGCATTTGTTTATGCTAACATAATTCTGTCAATTTGATACTCCATTTCCCAGTACTGAAGAGATCCTTTAAGACAATGTGTGTTTTAGCAGTTATTTCCTGGTTTCCTGTAAAAATGTATGCTAAGTAATTTTTGGTACTACTTAATAAAAATTTTATGTCAATAAACATAGCTTTTGAGGTTTAAGCAACCTTAATTTAACATTCTAAAAATAGATATTTTTTAACGGTTTTAACTTTGTGGGTTCTTTTTGCTTAAGAATACATTTTAAGATGATTTATTTACTGCAAATGGTAGAAGATTTTGACATTCCTCAGGAAAAGTTTGATTAAATTATTGCATTATTTAATGAATCCTGCATTAATAATTTTATTAAGCTGCCTGCAAATTTAAATGATTGAAAAGTCAATAAAATAACAAAAGAATGATACAGATGATCCTTAAATAAAATTTTTGAATACTGTATATAAGCAACCCTTTGTTAAACCTGCTGTTTCTATATATAATAATTAAATTTTGAACTCAAAAGCTAAACAAATAATTTTTATATGTCACCGGACTGGAGGCAGGGATAGAAGGTTTCAAAGTGTAAAAATATTTTTCTAGTATTATTGAGAATTCTTGTAATTAGTACCCATAAAAATTAGCTTTTTAAAGTATTTCAATTTTAGGAACTTTCTTCCTTTATTCTTCCTTTTAAAAAATAAATAACACCCTGAAAGAAATACTTGCCTTATTTTAAATAAGGGGGTTTAGTGTTTGGGGTTTTCTCACGGCTGCCGTTTTCAAGAAAGATGTCTTTTCTAGTTCAGTATTTCCATTTAGATGCTGGCTTTATGAATAGCAAATATAGGCCCGTAATTGAGAAGCCCTGTAGAATTTTCCTGGTTTTCAGATGTAGAAAATCACCCTTAGGTTGTTCAGAAACTATATTAGGCTGCACAAAAACCATCCAGCGTCCTTGTCAGAAAAAATCAGCTTGAGCTGCAGCTGACAGAATGCAGAGCTTGCAGTGCACCTAGTGCTGTTAAAACCATCTGAACGGCTCTATCAGCCTCCTGCATGAAGAAAACCCATTTCTCCTAGGATGGCATAGGGGTTAAAATTTATCGAAAAGCATGCTCTAAATCGGTATTGTCCGGAAACTTTTTAAAAGTCATTTTCAGGGCGCAGACCGAAGTACTTCTCATTAGAGCTTCCGTGGTTATCAGTAACCCATAAGCCTTGTTTTGCTGGCTGCTTACTGGTGCATTTAATAAAATAAAGATCACTCAGTGGTGCCGTGGGCAGCATGCAAGGTGATAGCCATATTTGCTTACTGTAAATACAAGAGAAAATCACACACAAACCGGCTGTAGTTTTGACAAGTATTAAGATCCCTCTTTACATCTGTACTTCTGTACCAAAGTGCAATTAGTTTTCCTCGCACAAGGATTTCTGTTTATCTTATTCTGCTTGATTACTTGAGTATAATCGCACCGTTTGCTTCATTGCTCCTGGTAGTAAGCTCCAGTTTAAAAAGGGGAGGATGAGTGTGTGTAAATATACAGAATTCTGCTGTGAGACTCTAATTTATGCATCCGGATGACAGCATTTTCTTAATTTTTTTTTTCCCTCCTTTACTCTTTCTTTCCACAAGGTTTGGTTCATGTACATCAGATTCCTCGGCTTAATAGCTTGATCTGTGATGTGTCAGACACGAAGGACCTTGCTTTTAGATTAAAAAGGAAGCTGTTCACCATTGAGGTAAGAGAAACAGTTTTGTTTCACTATTTAGAACCCAAAAGGTGGAGCTAATCGCATCTCTTATGTTTTGTTTTGTGAAATGCATAAAATATGCATCAGATATTGTAAATTCATTTCATTCTGGTTTTGCTGTTCAGAACGGTTTTATAAAATATTGTTGTATGCCTTCTAATTAAAAATGTCTCATTTGCTGCACTAAATCAGTCTGTTATAAATAGTTTATTTTGGTTTAAAATGTACATAGAAAGTAGGCCACAACCTTCAATAACAAAGCGTGACATGTTTCTAAGGGTGTCAGGAGCATATTTAATTAAATGTTAATGACTTGCTCTTACTTGTGTTAGTGGGTGGGAAAGTAGCTACATGTTATTACCCCAGAAGAGGGATTTTAATGTATAATGCTGCCTAAAATTGTGTGTGGTATGAGGGATAAGTGTCCTTATCAGTATTCAGAAACCATTTTCTTTGCATTACTGAAATCACCTTTCGCTCTTTTATGTCATTTTAAACACAGTATCATTTACACTAATGTCCTTAAGTAAATTTCCTACTAAGTTTAAACTTTTTTCTGTGACCTTTATGCAGACAGTCCTGATAGAAGGCAGTAATACAAAAGATGTATTTCATTTTAATCTTGCTAAAGAGCAAATGAACATAGCACTATTAAGCAATTAGAGCTGATGTATTTATTAACCAAGTAATGCTTGGAGATGGGAGATGGCTTTCGGGGTGATGCGATAGTCATCGGTACAGTCTGGGCAAATTTTTTTTAACAAAGACATAAAACAGCCAAGCATCCCTGACAAACCATTTTGTTTAATCTCTTTTCAAATGAAAAGCTCTTAAGCAGACCACTTGTCTTAACTGCTTGAAACCATAAAAAGAGAGAATTGCCACCAATAAATTAGCATATTTTTTACTCCATCACCAAATGATGGTCAATGTGGCTTGGCACTGCTTTGGTGTTTGGGACTTCACCCTTAAGTGACCACTTTGGCCCTTATTTGACCCTCTGCCCTTTTTAGCTGGCCACTTGATAAGGTAACTTAAGGGTTCTCTCTCTTCACTGCCTCCTCCCCTTCACAATTGCAAGTAGCCCTAACCTATAAATCATTGAAAGGGCCCTATCGAGTGACAAATTAAGGTGCCCTCCTCCTAATTAATGGTCATCAATGTCTTTAATTATCTAATCCTATTGAGAGTAGTTAATAGTTAATCAGGCAGCCAGTTCTTCATGCAGGTCATCTCTGCATGAGTGCTAGAAGTTTCTCAACTAGAAGTATCCTCTTCAGAAGCCACTTAAAGACAAATACGTGCAGGAGGCCTTTTTTCCCAAAGCCATGCCTTTTTAATGTTTCTCACTTTCCAGAGAATGTGGTTAGCGAAACCAGGCATTGTGAGGTATTAAACCATTTTAACAACCGCTTGGGAGCAGTACGTTAGAAACAAAAACCTTAATTGTCCGTGTTTGGTTTTAAAATACAAATGGTCTGACTCTTTTCAGAAGTGCAGAGAAGCGTGCACCCTCATTTCACAGCATAGTAAATTCTTATTTATTATAGCTATGAATTAGAATATTAGGGGGTTTTTCCTCACTATGAATCCTGACTCAGAATATAATTTTTTCGGTCAGCCATGTTTGGGATTCTAATTTGTAATGCAATTTGGAAGAAAAAAAAAAAAAGCAAACCTTAGCAGGAGGCTCTGTAAAAAGAATTGAATTAGCCATGGGGCAGAAGCATTGGAAACGGGTGTAGTGGAACTCTTGAAACAACCTGTTGCCCTAGACATGCATAGATGACCCACTTGTATAATTTCTCCCTTCATTGCTCAGCTGCAGCCCCTTTTGAATAACTTCAGGTTTTGTTAGAGATATGCTTTCTATAAGCTGAACTGACACAAACTAGCCCTTCTTGAACAGGTTAGATCACTGTCCTACCATGATCTTCCCGTACACATTTCACTAATCTATAATACATACGTTTTTCTTCCTCATACTATTAGGGGAGGCAGACTACAGCTAGGCTGACTAGAGCAATGAGGTCAATAAGAAAATGGGAGCAAGGGAAAATTGAATTAAGGCGGCATGTGAATACAGTCTTCTAAAATGGGTTTCTGCAGTTAGAATGTGATGAGTCAGCAGTCAGGTTTGGTTCTGGTGGTAAAAACATAAAGCAGCATAACAGCGTGCAGGCGTTCCAAGCAACAGTGTGCTTTATACAAAGTACAACTGAGTTTATGACTTCTTTAGTATGTAGCTTACATGTGAAATGAAAATATATTTTGAGTGTGTTATAGTTTTTGGAAAGCTTCTGCTTAGTTATATACACAATTTAGGGTAGAAATATTGACGTCTATTTGAAATGCCATTTTAAAATCAAATTACATTAGAAAAGTTAGAAATACACAACCTATGATTTATGGCAAAATTTCTCCAAAAAGGGTTTTCACCACTAGACCATTCTTTTTTTACAGTTTAAAATACAGACATGGGACATGGGTTTTCTCATCTCTGGATTGCTCACCAGTTAAATAACTCTTTATCGTTTGGCCCTCATCAGTAAAAAAACATTAAATGTCAAATCCTTTTTATTAGATTGCAGTTTTGTGGGAGGGACTCCACCTCTTTATAGTCTGCAGAATCATTTAACTGTTGCAGTTTTTCTTGTATCTTCTTCATCAAAATAAGATTGACTGAAATGTATTCTAAAGGGATTTTTTTAAATTCAGGATGAAAATGGTTTGTAATGAATATTTATGAGTTTTCATTTTCCGTTTGTAAATTGTGAGGTAGACCCTTTCCAGGAAAACTTACATGTTTGTGGTAAAAGGCGCAGTAGCTAGATCAAGCTTTCCCAAATCTTCACTCGTTCGTTACTAGCAATACATTATTATATGCAATATTATCAGAGATCTATCTTACGTGCATACCACTTTAAAGGACACAATTTTGAAGTTAGCCTGTCTAATCCTATTTCTTCCCACTTTGGAATCTTAATTAGAAGGAGATAAAAACCATCATTTGACTAAATTATTGTCTTGAATCTGTAGCAAAAGGTATAATCCGCAATTGGGCCAATTAGTGTACCCCATAGTTAGCTATGCTGAGGCAGGAAACTTGATTAGATCTGACACCAGCCTAGTTCCCACTGTTGTTTTGCCAGGTATGATGGTCAGACTTCAAAGGGCTTGAGGCATCAGCAGGGCAAGGTTTGGAGGCCAGCTTAGGTCCGGTCGTTAATCTCTCTGCTAAAACCACAGCAGCCCTCGCACAAAACAAGCTTACACGACACAATCATGCGGTATTAAAGTTTGGGTTGAGTCATGCCAATTTGCCTTTGATTTTCTGATGATTGACTAAAAGATGGCTACATGACTAGACACATACTGAAAGTTTACTGATTAGGTAAGTTCCCCAAATATTTGAAATATTTTTTGATTTCTCATTTAAATGATATGACAACCCGTACATCTTAACGAAACTTCTCAGCAGAATTGTTCTTGAAGCGCTCTTTGCTTTGTTTGTAGCTCTGAATGTAACTTTTATCAACATTTGATACATTTTGTAGGAACATTATGTTCATAGTTTTATTTGATAGAACTTTATTTTTCTTATTCCAAAGCCTCCTGTATCAAAACTAAAGGAATCTGTGCCTAAATTTGACTTTTTTCCACTCCTCGCAATTTCTAAGGAAACATTGTTTGTCTTTGTTATTTAGGTACATTTACAATTACTCGCAAAAAGGGAATTTCCTCTTAATTATTTTCCACCTCACTGTTGAGTAAAGCACCGTTCCACGGCTGCGATTACATAAGTGTTCCTTTCTTTGCAGTCTGATTTGTTGAAATATTGCAGTAACAGTGACATGTTTCCATTCTGAGAAAAGCCTAAGGCTGCTTTAGTATTATTCCAAATGATTGAAATTGCCATCTTGCTGACTTTCCCTTGGGCAGCTTAAGGCCTGTTTACTTTTGTATTTGTTTCACATGTTCCCTCTGAGTTTGGCTGGCAGGACATCATTACCTGGTTTGACAAGACAGTTGGAGAAGATTCATATTTGATTAACTCCCTTTGTTACTGTCTGGTCAACATAAACCTCTGACATTATGTATTTAAAGTTAAAAGTTTTGATAAATTCAGCTAAATGTTTGCAAATGGGAAAGTTTGTAAGGTGTGGGGTTTTTTTAATTCCCCAGTTTTGCTTTACTGCTGAGTTTTTGAGTCTTCGGGTAACAGTCAATTGCTAATAGTATAGAGAATAAGCTTTTTCCTACAAGTTGTATAATATAGTTTGCCTATAAAATAATTGTGAATTATTTTTTTTTATCAATACACAAGTAAGAGCCAGCTAATAAGGTTTTCTTTTTATTGGCTATATAACACTTGTGCAAACCAGAATAAAAATCTTTAAAAGACAGCTCAGTTTGAAGCCAGGGTGTCATATACTATATAAAGAATTGCCACACAGCAAAAATAAGTAAGCTTCCAGAGCTTAATATATAAGTTCAGGAGATTCTTTTCTGAGAGGTGTTTCCTAACAGGAGGAGAAGAAAGTCAGAATTAGAGGAGTCCTGTGGCAGGGAAGTTGCTGGTTTCTCTAGCAGCAGAGACATACAATATGGAACTATGGAGCGCTCTGCAGTGCGTTTTTCCTAGTGGCAATTGCCAGAGCAAAAGGTTATGTCTTTGGAAGGAAACATAATCACAAAGAACAGCAATTGAATCTATATAGAATTAAAAACAACTGTATGATTCCAAAGATATTAAAATAATGTCATTTCTTCATCTATCAATAAAGGACTATAAGAAAATTAATGATTGCCAAAATAAGCAAGATTTGATTGCAAGTCCAAATGTTCATGTGTATGTTACGTGTCCAGCACTGGTATTTGGAAGAAGATTTAAAACTCTTTTAACATGATGAATTTGGCAATTAAAACCAGGAAATATATCTTAGGTAGCTTCCATCTGAAATCTCTGTATTTCTACTTTCTTTTTTTTTTTTATTGCTTGTTTTGTACAGACTGTAGTCTGGTAAACTTCTTACCTGCAAAGAAGTGCAATTAGCCACTGCTATAGATTATTTACCAGAACAGGTGGGTAAGTCACAACTGATGTCCACAGTGCTTCAGTGCGGTATTAGCATAGCACAAGTGTGATCCTAAGTGACTCAGGAGGTAGTGATGTCACTGAGTGCCAGAACTGTGCTCCCGGAAACATTTTGTAATTATTCATTACATGCATCAAGAACAGGTATGGACATAATGGTTTAGGGTTATCCATGAGCTGTTTCTTCTGGAGGAACAAATCAACCCTGTCACCAGTACATATGGGATCAGCATATATTTAAAATATGCACACGTGCCATACCAACCTCTGTATCAGTGCGAATTAGAAAGTGTCCGCTGTACCTCTAAAAGCATCACTTATAGGTTTCTTCCAAGAAAATTTGAAGCAGCCTTCAGTAATGACTCACCCTAATCCCAATTATATTTCACTGGTGTTTATAAAGTTGAGTAATTCTGTAAATAAACAAACACATTTGAATCAATGAACTATTTTAGGCAATATTTTAACAAAAAGAATCTGTGAGCCTGATAGCTGACACAAGGCAAAACATTGGTTTATTACAAAATTAAGTAAGGTGATAGTTTTACAGCAATTGGTCAGCAAAATAGGGGAATGAATTCTTGTTCGCTGAGATAAAGTTCCCACAATGTAACACCAAAGCTAACATAGGCGACATGATACGTGTTGTAATACCGGGAGCTTAGACAATATACCTTCATATATAGATAAAAGTAACTCTATTTTAAGATTGTGGTGACATTACAAGACTTGACCCCATGTTATGGCCGTACAACCTCAGGGTGGAACCTGATAAGCCGGAGGGTAACACAGTTGTGACTGCCCGGCTGCCTGGTGCCTGGCACATGGATGAAACTTTCCAGGTATTCCTGGCTCAAAGGTGAGACAGAACTTCTCTGAAGGGTTACAGAAAGTGTATTTCTTTAATTTTTTAATGTAATAAAATCCTTGGGGCCTCTCGGCCCCATGTATTTGAGAACAGAAGTACCCTTGGAGCATACATGGAAAACTTCTCTTTCTTCTCAGCCTGTATTGAGCAGATAGCATCATACCTGACAAACTCTAGTACTGGATGCTCCACTTCAGCTCAGGGACTCTAATGGAGCGGACTCTGCCTAAAAAACTAAACTTTCTAACAGAGAGAGTTAAAACATTGTAATAAAATTCAGCTGAAATTTCTGCCAGTCAAACCACTGTTGCATTGTTTTTTCCTGTCCGTTTTCCCTATGATATTAATAAAGGCATTACCACTGGCTTATTTAAACATAGATCAAAAGATAGTAATTATAACACCATAACATTTTCTTAATCTAAATTTAATAATAATAATAATGCAAAAAGATTCTCCTGCAAAACTAATTCTGTCATAATTCCAAGCTCCATTCTGCATTATTTCATCTAGTAGCCAGTTCAGGTTCTCTTTACCTGGTATGGTGTTCTTCGCTGAATTGTTTTGTCAGATGCTGTCAAGCCAACCTACCATTGTTAAAGAAAATCAAACTAAATCATTTTGGCATGAGCCTTCCAGGAATAAGGCACAGAATATGAAGGGTTTGATGAAATCAAGGATTTGATTTCAATATTGTAAAAGACTGCCTGTCAAAAATGTATTACATTCTTTCAAACAATTTTGAATAAATAAATGTGTTTAAAATTGTGACAGTACAATTTAGATAAAGTTTTGGTAGATATTTTAAAATTATAATAACTTGAGGTAAAACAATACTTGGACTGCTCCTATTTAAAAAGAAAAAACCCTGTAAATGCTAATGGTACATGGAACTGAAATCAAGTATTAAGTTTTATGCAGTATACGGAATTTCAGAACACTTGTATCTTGTGAACATGTGGAAAAGTTTAATTTGAAAATACCACCTTCTTATTGTGTAATACTGAATAATGTGAATTAAATTATTTTGATATTCTGAAGATGAACACAGGAAGGCACCATTAACTTTTAGATTGCATATGAATACTTGTAATATCCTGAAATTTATTTCATAATTAATTTTGTTTTATGGGTTTTTTGACATTATAGAAGTATAGCATGAGGGCTCCATTTGATTTTTCAAAACTTTAACACTTATAATACGGTGCCTCTGGAGTTCCTTGTCAGTAAACAGAACTCATATATATTTTTATTTAAACAAATAATTATGTTGTTTAGAAATATTTATACCATAATTTTGTGTTGTCGCAATGGAAGAACATGCAACAAAGCCATTAATGCAATTAAAGGTCACTTGTACATATTGTAATGGATTGACTGCTCACGCACAGGATCTGTGCTAAGGGTAAGTGCTGCAGCATGAAATGGATTGGCCTCGTTCAGTCTGTAAATAAATGGGTCAACTTATCTTGTATTTGCCAGACAAATAAAGTAGTTGGCATATTCCCACTTTCTTAGTATTAGAAGACAGGTAGGCTAAAGAGTTCTTTCGTGAAAATATGGGTTGGTAAAGATTAAAAAACTCTTTATCTACAAGGATTATATTTTTCACTGAAGTAGTAGTGCTTTTTAGACAAAAGTTAGAAAGACATAGATGGTGGGTTATTAAGAAGCCAAAAAGAGTTAAGCACCATATTCATAGCACTTCTCAGCAAGAGCTAAGAGCCACCTCCATTAAATGCTCTTTAAAATACCACCAAATTTTAATAAAAATATATTTCATAATTTTGTAATGTTCTTATTTTCAAATAATAGCAAATTCAATCATGCCATTATACAATAAAACAGATCTCTGAATTAGATATATATATATGTAAATGCAGGAAAATAAAAATTAAAGCCTATAGGAAGTCATATTTCCTCAACCACAGGCCCGTATCATACATGAACCTTATTGAAATGCATTGAAGTAGGAGTTCAGGGCTGTTACTGAGAAGTTGAGAATAGCATGACTTTGCATCTCCACGTGGAAGATGAACATCCATCTGGATCTTCTTGTCTCAGTACCATTTGTTATGCTTTTGATTATTGATCTTCGGATAGAAAGTGATTCAAAGTACTCTGTAAACTAGGAAACTGTGAGATGGCCCCATCAAAAACTTGGAAAGGGTTAAAATGTCATTTTGTAGGAAAACAGAGCAATGTTGCCAAATGTCTGCTATGACTAGTAATATGCTTAATCAAACAAATTCCAAAATGTTTTATTGTAATTTTGCAAATTCAAGATTAAGGGTTAGCACTTCCAGTCTAATGAAAATACTAGTGATTTTGGATGAACATAGATTCATAAGGAAACCACAAAGAAAACCCACAACATAGAATGCACCTACTGTATGTAGGTGATGAAAAAAAATGTTCTATAACTGTTGTGCAAATACTACTTTGTGCATTGGCCAAATTATGGGTTATTGTTTGTGACTGAATTCCAGAGTACATTTTATTTTGATATTCCTGGCCAAGAGAAGTGTGCAAAAAGATTGTCATAAGCAAAATGGCTGAGGACTGCAGTGCCTGAGGCATAAATAAATTTAGATTTTGGTCATGCCATCTTTATTGCCTTCTTTCGCGTAGTTGTTTTAGTTGCATGTTTTTGATTTTTTTTTAAATTTTGTTTTCCTTGGTTGTATTACATATGGTTTTCAGAGGATTCTGTTACCAAGTGTAATGCAATTTAAAAGTTTTTATTGCATGTTAAAGCCAAACTGCTTTTGAAATACCAAGTGAGACTGTCTCCAAGAAGAAAAATACTATTTATAGCATTTAAAGGGATATTTCTGGCCAGCTTAACATTAACATAATATTAACCCCCTTCAGAATAATAGCTGGAATTTTTGAATGGCATTTCCAAGCAGCAGTTCAGCTCCCTCTTTCTTCATTCTTTCCTTCCGAAGAAAGTGAGCGGTAATTGTATAGTGTACAGTAACTAAAGCTTTGTATTGATGTCCATAAATACATAAATAAATAAAGTGAATTTGGGTGCCAACTAATACCAGCCATAGACTGCTTGACTTTCAGAAAACAGCTGGTAGTGCTCGCTGAAAACAGTTCACTTTAAATGCCTCATTTCAGGTATTTAAGGTTTGAGAAACCTATGGGGTTTAGCTTACAAAAATACTCTCTATGGGCTCTTCATCCTCCTTTATCCTGCTTTAAGTCTGTTATAGGAAAAAATACTGAAGAATTTTCACTGACATTCATAAAATTCATATGTTTACAAAGCAGTTACCAAATGGACTTAACTTTTTCTCATATTAAATCTTTGGGCAGTATGTCTGCTTGAGTCATGTTCAAAAGTAAAAGCAGAAAGCAAAAATAAAGAACAGTTTTCACTTTTAAGTGGGAGGATGTGGGTATCGCTGCGCAAGAGAAATCAATTTCACCTTGCATCCAAAACAGTGGTTGCTATTCTTAAAATAAACTGATTGCTTAATATTTTAAGTTTTAAGATCTTTTGTCATCTTTGTGAAGGAGCTGTACATTCACTTGTTCTGAACAGATAGGCTTTGTTTGACTTGCATATGAACGTTCGAGGTGAATGAGTTGGCCGTGGTAGCTGAGTCTTGAGGGGACTTCTGAAGTCTCAATGATATACCCAGAATATCTACTGGGAATTGAATAGAACCTTAATGGTGTATTTATAAGCAAACATTTCACGTGTTTGGATAATAGCTATACAGCGACCTGCCTTGTGATTGAGTTGGCTCCAGAGTCTCCAGCTGGAGGAGTTAAGAACTGTGCAGTTGGCAGAGAGGCGTGGGGTCTGTGAGTGGCACAAAAACTTTAACAACAGCGGTCGCATTCCACTGCTCCCTGTCACGGATTACAGTGTGCCAGTATAGTTTCTGGACGTGCACCCTTACTTGCTTTTATTTGTGAGCCAACACACAATTAGATAAACAAGAGGAAAAATTCTGCTTGTGTACTGTCACTGGTGTTTCTTGCTTCTAAGGGCTTCTACGTGCAACCTGAAGTTTGTATGGTTACTTGTGTATTGGCAGAAAGTATAGCAGAATACGATGATTTAATACAATATTCACCACTTTTTATTTTAAATCTCTTGTATCATATTAGAGCAGAAAAGAGTAAACTAAGGAAGACCTTGTTCTGTTAATTTTTTTGGCTTAAAGACTTAAGTGTCCTGAATTGGTTTTGCTCACGTGCAGATTGAGAGTAGGAACCAAGTGAGGTTTGGTTAAGCTACACTCTTGGGACGGACCAAGGAAAGTCTGCTGGTAGATATAGCCACGGCTTGTACCTATCCTGATATACAGTATGTGTGATGTATAGAATAAACACACCCCTCAGCCACTTGAGCTGCCATATGTTCCTAACTGAGCAGCATTTTATTTTCAGCACTTTATTATGTCTTCTCTCTCTTCTCTCATTGATTTGTTAGGGATTTAGTAATCTGTTGCTTAATCAATAAACAATGTCGTCTCTTAAGTCGGTTATGTCTCAGGTCTGCAATCTAAAGCCCCTGAGGCAACATCATATACTTCTTAATCAGTACTTCTCACCTTTTGGTATAAGGCTTTGTAATTCTGAGTGGGTTGCACATTTCCTATGCTGCCTCAAATGCCCTTTCCCAAACCTTTTGCTACCAGAGAGTAGTGTGACAGGAGTTATATGAGCTTTTGCTGCTATAATATGGGGGAAAATGGTTCTCCTTCTAGTATGAGTATTTATTAAGAGATACAAATCTCTATTTAATTTGTAATTCTTGTTGCTGTTAAAATAAGGAATTAATAAGAAGGAAATCTAATATTTGTGTTTAGATCTGATCCTCAATAGTAGCATAGCCATGGGCTGTTTGTGCTTGGTCTACATCATCTAGACTAAAAATAGCCTTCCTGTCATTTTATTGGCAGAGTTTTAGCTACTCCTTTAATTCTGTTTAAAAATGGATAGAGAGAAAGAAGCATAAATATTGAATGTGTGCAGATATTCCAGTAAGAAACTAAAAGGAGAATCCTGATGCTTTGAAGAGCTGTATAGTTAAATGGAATTCACATTTCGCTTAAGTAAAAAGGCATTTTGTAAATTATGATCATCTTTAAATGTATTAGGTTAATTTTTATATTTGTATCATTAAAGTAGCTACTTTTAAATATCTAGACATTAACATATATTTGCTTTATTTTATTAGTGTCCTGCGTAGGTTTTGTTCTTTTTAGGTTTCCTTTACATTTTGATAAGAAATTACTGATGAGGTATTTAATTTCTTATCAGTTAAATAAAAAGCTTCATTATTTCTAATTTTTCTTTTACTAGAGTGAGTTTTTGCAGAGTAGGAAGACAGATCACTACCACCCGCTAAAATCTTGAGCAATACTCTGAAAATGTCTGGTTTGTTATGTTTTGTTTTTTTAAAACCTGTGGAAACAGCAAAGAAAGAACTGGCTTATTCTTGTTCTGTCGGTCCTAAGAAAACATGGGCTACTTCAGGAACTTTCAGGAACACAGTTACCATATGGAAAAGATACAGTTTTGAGGTGGACTTGCATCTGTGTTATTTTTTTCCTAACCTGCAAGGGGCCATTCTGTCTTTGAAAAGGCCATGAGAATTAGATTCAGGTTACTGAAATGCCCCTAAACCTACAAAGGCAAATTTCTGCTGCGTTTGTAGAGTTAGGCTCTAAGGTAGAAGGGTTAAACTGAAAGGATTTTGTCAGTGGACTACTTACATCCTTCCATAAGAAGCACTTTTTCCTTGTGTAGTCTGAACTAAAAATTACATGCATACCATGGTCTCTTCTACTTTTGCCTCTCCTGTCTTGTTCATCCACACCATGGTGTGTATTTGCATCTTTTAGGACAATACTGTTCTGCACGTTCGGTTTCAGAGTTGTTTGTGTTCCCACAAATAGGTGTGTCTGGAGTACTTTCTTGCAACATTTATTTGGTTTTAGTTATTTTTTGTTTCTCAGGTTTCTGTTTTGAAATTATAGTTACTTTACAAATTGATGCAAAAGATTAGCATTTATTGAAGGTGCAGTAAGAGAAGATGTGTTTGACAGCAAGTTATGTTAACAGCTGCTTTTATGGAAGGTTGGTGGTGGTGTCACAAATGAGATTATGGAAAGAACCAATCGACGTTGCAGTTTTTACATTAGAGCATCCGAAGTAGAGTGAATAGTTGCATTCCATCAGTTGCAAGTGCATAGCATTGACATAGGAGGGTATCAGTTTTCAGAACTGATAATCAAAATGGAATATTTACTGGCGAAAATTAAGCATAAGTAGAGTATTGATATATGTACAGTCTACACAAGTGGTAAAAATATTTATAAATAAAGCAGAATTTGTACAAAGCCAGAAATAGTTAGAGATCATTTTTATTGAGAGAAGTCTCACCATTTCCATGAAGTGTTTAGTTAATGAATATTCAAACTATTTTACGAATATTTCTTCAGCATTTTTTTTCCTAAAAGAGAAAGTATGGTTCTGTACAAAATTACATTCCTAGAAGATTTACTGTTCTCAACATAATAAAAACATTGTAAAATTACTTCCTATCTTGAAAAATCAAACCAGCTATTCTTATTTCAAGTTTCATCTAATATATTGTTCCGTATGGTTGTATGATAAACACATTATTCCTTGAACAGGAATTAAGAGTAAAGCTGCCAGGAAGGGGTTTTGTTGTCAGAGTAGTTCCCGCCTCATGTTTTGTAAGAGATTTCATGGTCCCATTGTAAAGAGTGGATGATTTAAAACGTGTTCCCAAGATAAACTTTCCCATTGTCATTAATGAGGATGGATAATACTGAGTGACAAGTGCATTAGGAATGACACAGAAAGAGCTGTTAGATTTGTCAGAGCATATCACTTCAGGCAATGAAACTTGAGGACATTCTCTTTTAGCAATTTTTTGCTATTTATTAGAGAACCAAGGATTGTGATTGCTCACACAGGTGGATTTTACTGCTGTGTTCATTAAATATTTAGATACCTTCGAAAAGGTAAAGGTGATAAATATGACCGTTATACTCCACTGTGAGGGGTGCCAACGGTTGCTTAGCTTACAAATAACTCGGCAAAACTAATATACCTTTTATTTGTTTTAAAAATGTTTATTTGGTGTATAATTTTGAATTCGCAATATTTTTACTGAACAGGAATATTTAAAGTTACGTAATAAGAAGTGCTCTGAACTGTCATAGTGGAGCTTCTGGGATAAAGAAGCTTAAAATTAGGACGCTATACATGTAATTTACATTGACTTAAAAAATTGTATTTCTCCATGGAGAAAGACTTTTAAAATATTTATCTCTGAATAATTAATAATGTATGACTTTTTCTGGTGTTTAAAATCTTTCCAAACTACAACATGCCTATCAATTTCCATTTTGAACATGCAATTGGTCACTTTTTTGCCTTGATTCATCTTGCCTGGCTGCCAACCGAATTTTGCCTCCGTGTACCTTCTTGACACTAATAATGACTGAGTTTCTGTTCGTTTGCGTGCAAGATTTCCCAAGCGGCAGTTTGGGGCTGGGATAAACTATCTATCATGATTGCGTACAACTAATCTGCCTCAACCAAACCACCCAATGATTGAAATTACAGTTGACAATTCACCTCTCCTTGGCGTGCCTGAGGTGAACATAGCTACAGACCATCCCCGGAAGGGCATAGCAACTCCTCCATATGTTGGGGAGGATCCTTTTATTTGTGTCAAGAGACTTTTAGCAAAGCATGTATAGGCAGAGATTATTTGTTTTTCTTAGATTTCCTTGTTTTCAGATGCATGGCTGCCGCTTTCTCCTAACCAAAGCATTTTGGTTTTGTGAAGCATTTTCTGATTTTTAATTCTTTAAAACTGTTCGACTCTTTTTCTGAGATAAACCAGTGTGACACTGGATGTATAGGAGATAAAAAATTCAAGAGGTATTTAAAATGTCATGTATTGTTTATTAGAATGTTGTGCTATTAATAGACCACTAGTGCTAGTCAAACATCAGACAAGGTGCCTGTTACTGTGTTGACCTTTACCAAAGCTTACACCTGCTTGGAGCATTCTGATAACACAGAACCTAAGAAAGAATGACGAAGCAAAATCCGCTTCTGTCATATAAGAAATCTTTTTATTCTTTTCCAAATGTTAAATTAATTCATATTGTGTATACTTACTGGTTTGTAAAGCTGTACATGCAAATATGATCTGACAACACAGACCCTTTATTTCTGGGCAAGATTACTCAAAAGTATCTTCAAAGTAAAAAAGCTTTCTCGGATTGCTTTTTGCTAAGTATTGTCCTTTTTGTATGAAGTCACTTTTATCATAATAATTTAAGTAATAGCCTTTGTCATCAGGAGTGCTTCTTTTCATTGGTGCTGTGTATCATTAGCTTCATTGGATATAATTAATTTGTTTAAATACAAAGTTTCCGAATAGGTAGGGTAATACAATTCTATTTCTAGGGAGATAATTTCCTTGTGGTTTTCTGTTATAGTTCCAATATACATACAGTTTAAACATACAGTTAAAACATAGACTGTTTTGCTATATGGGCCCCTTCCAACTCGAGATATTCTATGATTCTACGATAATCCAGGCAGAAGATAGTGAAGAATTGCATTCTGGAATATGCTTTGATTTCTCACTCTTTTGTGTAACAGCGTGTTTTGCTGTATTTGTGTATTTCAACAGAAGCATAAAGACCTGCAGTCAAATTGTTCTTTCAAGTAAGTACAGTCCATTCCTGTTGCTGAAAAGGGGAGTTTGTGGTGCACTCATAAAGGCATGACTATCATCAGCCTCATTTTCTTTCTGACACATCAAGTCATACTTCTCTCCTTTCTTAAAACTGAAATACATTTTTTTCAAGCACTTTCATTCAGCAGATTAAGTTCAAGCTGAATTAATAATCTTTTTGAAATGCTTGACAGCTGAATGTAGTACATGTATCTATCTTAGTTGTGGGGAGGAAGCTAATATGGGTATCATGCTTTCTGTAGCATTTCCAGCCAAGAAGTCCGGAAGAATCAGGACCCTTTTGAATATATAAATCATTAATCTTAGTAAGCAGCTGCTCTGAAGGCAAGGAAGAATAACTCAGCCACACAGCCATGCTCAGTTCACTTGTTATAGTAGCAGTGTACTAAATCTACCCCTAATTTATGCCCTGCTTTCCATATTTATTCATTTATTTATTATAATTAATTTTGTTCTCAACCTTTTTTCTTTGCGTGTATCTCTGTGCCTGTGTAGATGCTGTTATCTCTAAACCAGCTCTCATGGTACAAAAAGCAATACTGCCGTGTTAGACCTGGTAGCCCAAGCAGAGCACCCGCTTGACCACAGCTGTTTGCACCATACCGCCTCGACACGTTCTTGTTCTTTGTAGTAACTATTTGGTTTGTACGTGATTCCAGAACTTTTGGGTTTCCCTTGGTAGTAACCATGACTTCCTAAAAAATAACTTCTTAAATTTTTTTTTGTCTGGATTTGAGATTTTCTTGTGTATTCTTTCCTGTGTGCCATCAAAGCTTTATGCTATGACTTGGCATAATCACCTTCCTCGTATATAATAGTTCTTGTCCACACCAAAGAAACAGTTGTCATAAAAAAAATGAGATCTTTTTCAGGCATCTGCTATCACATATTAAATAGCTATACTGTTTTTATGGTCTATAAAACAACATTAAAAGGATTTGGAGGTGGCGGAGGAGTTCCATCCTGGTACCACTGCAACAGCAAAGAAATTATGGGAGAGTGGCTTGGATTCTTGGGATCTGCAAATTCATCAACACTTTGAAAAATGAAAAGTTCTCATCCTGCTATTCATATTAAAGTAAGGATTCATGCTGGTTAGAGTGTTTCTCTTTAATCTTGCTTAAAAGGTTTGATGCTGGGATATCAATGGATTCCTAAAATGAAGTATCACAATCCAAATTACTTAGACATTTTCAATTTTTATGCAAAAACTTAAAAAACAAAATCTGACATTAGAAGCAACTACAGATTTAAAAATAATTTTAAAATAATGAGCATAGCAGTCTGGGATATTTTTACAATATTTTTGAATCTAAATCTTGAAACGTTGGTGAACTGCTGATTCTTGAAAACATTGTCTATAAAAAAAGATTATTTTGCTTATGATGGCTTATGACTATATATCTGCTTGTCTTGATCAATTCCTCTGTGTTAGTCTGAGGCTTTTAGTCACTTCTCAGTGCTTAGATTTTCTTTTTTGGTTTCAATATTCCAATTTTGATTTCTTAGATAGTTTCTATGCGACGGTTCCTTGTCTATCTAGAAGCATACGTGACAGCTCCTTTCTGGGCGTACTGAGTGGCAGTGACTGAAAAGACAGATTGCTGATTTTGTAGCGTGCAGTTTTATAGTACTGTTATTTTGACTTCTGGTGTATTCAGCTGTATTAATTACCCAAGAATGGTTTGTGACGTATGACTCCAATGAAAACCAGAGATTAGTAGTATATTAAATACATGGTAACTTGACCAACTGCACTTTTGGGACTAAGTTTGTTGACCACTTCCTAATTCTTAACAGTTAGCCTTAAAATATTATAAAAATATAAAAATCTATGTATTAAAGTGTTCAGGATACTTTATTATCTGCACCAGCTTTCTTAGCAAATAGGTCATAGTATCCCAATACATGCTGATGACTTAGCCTGGTGTATTTACCAAAGATCTGAGTTTGAAATTATTGAATAAATAAGTTTGGTAGCATTATAAGCATGATTTCCTGTCAGTTATGTTAACAAACATAGTTTGTTAAATGTAATTATGTAGTATGGTTATTTCATGTATCATATTACATATTCAAGAAAGATGTGCATTGTAAAGAAAAGGTGAAGCTGTCCAAAATGAGAAAAATTAATGTACTGTCTTTTTTTAAAACAAGCAGCAAGCTTTAAAAAAAAGATGCAACATACATATTTTTAAATAATCTTGTCAACTTCAATTGTACACTTAAATTTATTTCATTCGTCTTCTCACACCCAGTTATGCCCTCATCACCAACTAGTTCTGACCTTAAGATCTCTAAATGTACTTATGTGCAGTTATAGTGGTTATTGAACATGACATTTTAAGGTGAAAATGCAGTTACTTGTAATTTCTTCCAAGCAACTTTTCTATATTAATCAAAATAAGATCATTAGATGGCCCTGTGTAAAGTATTTACAGGCAAAAAGTTCTTTGAGTAAAAAAAGAATTTCCGTATATTTCTTTATGTTTTTTGAGTGATACATGTTGATAGAGTTTTTATAATTCAAGCACTACAACCATTGCTGACATAGGCTTTAAGCGCTTGCGCATTCGAATGTAGCACACAATATGGCATGGATACATGGTGTGATATCTCACTAGGTCTTTCCACTGGAAGACACTAGTTCCCAAGCTAGATCATAAAACTTCTCTATCCTCTTGAATGTCACTTGTACATGGCATTTTAGCCTTTAGAAGTGCAGCACTTATCTTTGAAACATTTTAAATCAATATCAGGCAAGACTGTTGGGATACAATGAATGTTTTTATGTATGAAAAAAGTAATATTTCCTGTTTTGAAAAACCGAATGCAAGTTACAATGGAAAGTTACAACCTAAATACCTTTATAAAATAGATTACTATCATGGTAGCCTTCTAAAGTATCAAGATGCAACAAACAGCAGGAATCATAGATTCCTATGTGGAGGTGGTCACTTCAATTAGGATGAGATTGTTTCTTGTAAGATCGACATATGAAAGTTTCCCAAGTTCAAATTAAATATTACCTGAACATTTTTTTGTATATACTTAAGTATATATTTTCTTATAAAGTGGAAAGTTGAATAGTAAACTTATTTATCATAATCCGGCTCTGATTGTACTTTAATGGATTTGGGATTGCTAGGTCCTATGGGTATTCCTGCATCCCAAGTAACTACAGCAGTTGTGATAGCAGTGAAGCTACTGGTAAGAATTCTCCAAGACATTAAAACGTCATAAACAGCAGATGAAGTTGATGCAAATCTAGTCTGTAATTCAAGGAAGGCTTCCCCATCAATTTCCATATCTACACACACTGCAGTGATTCATAACAGCTTTGTTATTGTAGAAGCAAGAAGAGATCATTACAATGCCTTTGTATTACAGAAGCATAATTTCAAAATCCACTTGAAATTAAATTATTGCTTTCAGAGACTGAAAATAGAATAGATTTTTAAACTTCTACTTCAAAAAAATAGTAATTTTTCTAAAAGAGAATATGTAATTCTCTCTGTCGTGTTGATAAAACTTCACATATTATTGATCCTTTGAAAAATACTTCCATGGACCACACATAATTGCAGTTCCTGAGATATGACAGATGTTAAGAAAGTGTTAAGTCAAACTTTCCATTCACTAAAGACCTTATGTAAAAACGTACCAAAAAAAATTTTTGTTGGGTTGGGGTTTTTTTTTGCAAGCAATGAGATCTGTTTACACAAAACTGTGCTGCAGAGGCTGCTGATCTGTGAAACTGAGCAGACCTTGTATGTGGTTTTTGAAAAAATCAGTCTGAAATTAAAATGATAGCAGAGGCATCGTTTGCCCTTTCAGAGAGCAGAAGGAATCTTACAGGATTGGATTGCAATTACGCTTAAAAACAAGGATACTTTGGCTTGGCCAGAGTTGACCCCGGGAATCCAGCTGGTAACCCTTTCTCAGTTTTTTCATAAGAGCAAGTGCCCAAATAGGCATAAAAGTAAATGGTCACAATGTGTCAAACATGCTAATTTTTTTGTAGTATGAAAGAAAGGACAAGAATATATCTAGAGAGAGAAACATCTCTTTTGGGCCAAGGGATTTAGTGAATTCAGCGAGTGTTTACATACTAGTTTAAGAAAGACCTGATCACTGCTCAGATTATTTGGCTTAAAAAAAAATGGTAAGACTCTGCGGTCAGTTCAAAATAAAGTGAAGGCACATCGCTGAGAGAACATATGGGACTTTGAATTCTGATTTTCGTCAGGTATGATCTGTGGCAGAGCAAACTATACTAATTACAGGAGTGTTCCTCATAAGACTGACTTATACAGAAGCCTTGAAAAAGGTACAAGAGCTGGCAGAAGAGAGCATGCAAAAAAAAGGTGTTGCATCTAATAGAACAACAGAGAAACACCAAAAAATTATTGCATCCCCTCTTCGAATTGAACAGTGATTTTTCCAGAAGAGCAGTTTGTAAATACATTGTGGTATTGTGATATGTTGCCATGTTTGTGTTTCAAAACTAATTTTGGGAAACCATTCATTTTTAAAAAGAATGGCTGCCATACATCGAGCGCGCTATTGGAAAACATTTAATTAGCAAAATTCATACTATAAATTTTGATGTGGGAATGTACTTTGTTTTTACGGAGTTCACAATTGTATATAAAGTAGATGGAACTAGATGTAAAGTGATAAATCATGCCACATAGACAGCAGTTGTGATATATAGTCTTTATTCATGCTTTGTAGTTTATATCTTTGAGCTCCAGTCAGTTTTTTGGTGGATGTTCCTGTTCATCCTATATTCCTCTTGATCCACCCACCTTCCTCATCTTTGTTCTAAGAATCATGGTAGGAAAATCCAAGTAATCTTGCTCTTCAGACAAAGACCCCAGATACTGGAATGTCTTTAGCAGCTGGATTAATGCCTTAACTTCTTTACTACTGCACTTGATTAGCAACCAAACTCTCTTGGCTTGCTATGAATATGAACTCATTAACAAAAGAGAGGCAGATAGTCAGTCTTATGTCCTAGAGATTCAAAGGAGGATTCTCTGTCCTCTGGGATAGAAGTGCAACTGACATCCAGAAGTTCAAATCAAGTTGCTTCAAATGCTGTGGGCACTGCCACTGACTGTTTTCTGAACTCCTTAGCAACATAGAGTCCTTGTGACTTAATAGTGTTGATTTGCCAAAAGAAATGCAATTTCTGGTTGGAAAACTACTGTTTGATGAATTGTTTCATTCAGCTCCACAATTGATGAAAGTTCTACATAGCATTAAAAATTCTGGGCTAATCCTTAGATGTCTTTGCTTCTTCCCAGAGTCCATGAAGACAAAGACAGAAAAAAGCATTTTGCACAGAGTGAAGCCTGTTCTTCATAAATATTCAAAGACTGACTTCAATCACAAAGAACAGAAAAACATATCAATCCAACCACTTTTATTGACACAGGGCTACTGATCCAGGTGTTTCATCACACTGCCTTTCCTCCTCGCAGCGGAAATCCATGAACAATTTCCCTTTTTTGGATTTTCACCTGCAGTCTTCTGCTGCCTTGGCACTTCTTTGGAGAAAGGCCTACTCAGTTCCATCAAATCTTGTTGCAGATTGTATTAGACAGATGAGTTTTGGATGCTGCTGCTATTGCTTATTCAGTTCATTTTGTCTTTCTGTTGTTACAAGCTCTATGTCCTGGAATGTTTAGGGACCCTGGTTAGATAAAGCTGCTTCAAGAGAAGACAAACCCACTGTTGATTGGAGTCACAAAGCACCTAAGAATCAAGGATTCTTACTGTAAGGGTTTCTCTGTGCACAACAGAAAGAGGCATGGTGGCCCACCTTAAACTCACACTTCATTTGCAAATTCAGGTCCAGGATGATGATTCTAGCATCTATATCCTTATTTGTAAAGAGGACTGTTGCTGTCTTTTGATACACAGGACGTCTGCTTCTGTTTGCTTGTTAGTGTGTCATCAGAGATGCATTCATTTTACAGAGAGTCAAGACTATTGTCATTGGCCTGATCATAGTTCCAAAAGTTTTTAAGACGGTACTGGCAATTGTTAATTGCTCATTAGCATGCCTCCTTTACACTATGTAGATGTCTGATTGACAAGGAACGCTCAAGATACTGCCTGTCATGGTGCAACTTGGATTGGGCAGTAGAGTTTAGACCTAAGGGTAAACAATTAAGGTGTCTTCCCCCTGATGTTTAGGCTCTCAAATTTATTAGGGCAAGGATGGACAAAGTAGTCATAAGACCATACCTTCACCAAGATAGATTTCAGATTGGGTGGGCCGGCAGTTAAGGGACTGGGTTTCCATTCTATTACCATTCTATCAAAACATACAAGGCAATATACTTACCCAATGTCTTCTAAATGACAAGTACACAGTGTGCAAACCTGGCTGCAGTTGATATACTTTTCAGACACTTCTCATTCTAGATGCAATTATTCCTGTTTCTGAAGCCATGTCATTCAGACAGTGATAGGTATCACCTCCTCACGTATATACGATGCATTTCTATTTAATGTGAAGCATTTGACCTTTGGACTGGGACACTGAGAGTTAAGTGGTGGTCTGCTGAATGCAATAGTCTGCTGGACTTGGACTGGGACATTTCATCAAACGCATTAAGCGCTATGTACCACTTGCCTGAACAGAGGTCAAAGCAAAACTTGTGTTTGCCAAATCTCTGTCCCCATTTCTCCCATCTTTCTTGCAGAACCTCGAGATTTTTGGTGTCCTAGCCTATGCCAGGCTCCACACAACAGCACAGATGATGAATAGATCTCACTGTTAAAGTACATCTCTTTCTCCCTTGCAAGGAAGATCCTTCTCAACAGTTGGAAGAATGGTGTGTTGCTTTGTTGATTGAACTGGGTACATTTGTTCTCCTAAGTCTGTCATCAAAACCTAGATCTCAGTCCCTGTCGTTCCGGACTAATGGTTAAGGCTAAGGGAATTTCCATGGTCCCATATATTAGCTGGACAAAAGCTTGCTTCTGGTCTAACTCTCCTGGTTTCTCTCTCTCCTCTTGCAAAATGCCATTTTCCTAAGACTGCCTCCTTCTCCAGCAGCCCCCCTCAGGAACCTTCAATCTTTTTCCTCTGTATGGTTGCCTTCTTCATCTTTGCCAAGCCTTGCAGCAATCAAAAACTTCTTGTGCAACTGAGATGTACAGGAAGAGGAAAACCCTTGCATTTTCTCCTATTCCTTTCGCAAAGAGAAAGGAAGAATGAAAAGAAAGGCAATGTCCAGAGAAAAAACTGGAGAAGAGTTCTGCAAGTCATGACTTTTGACTCTGCCACTACAGGTGAGACTGCAAAGAAAATTAATGTACTGTAGAGAGAGCTACACATACACGTACACACACAAACCCAATCTCTAATCCTTTGGCAGCAGCTAGTAGGATGAGGCTGGCAGAGCTGTTCAGGCTAACAGTGCCAGCCCTTATCTTCTTAAGCAGAGGCAAAAGTCAGTAACTTGCTGTGTTAGGATTTCATCAGCATAGCCTAAGTCTTCAATTAGATCAGCATGCAAGTTCTATGAGAGAAGAGGTTTTCGTAGAAGAGGAAATTTTTGAGGAATTGTTGAAGGACTATAATGAGACAGTTTTGTGAATTTTCATATGCAGAGCATCCCAAACCTAAGAAGAGAAAGCAAGACATAGATTTCACAAATAGAAAGTAGATATGCTGCTGCTTAAGAGGTGATATATAAAGTGACTTTAAATTGCAGGGACCTTGAAAATTAAGAGATATGGTTTGTGTTTGCTTCAGTAGTAAAAAATGGGATAATAGAAGGGCAGAGGTGTTCCTGACCAAAGCACTGAGCTAGGAAAATAATCTTTGCAATAATGTTTAGAATATGCCTGGATTTATCAAGACGATAAAGAAAAAGACTTCAGAGAAATAATTCAGGTCTTGACAAGGGAGGCATAAAATGTGTGGACTGAGAAGAGTGACCTAGTAGGAGTGTTCTAAGGGAAGCAGTGTTGCTTTCTTCTTAATTTTTATGCTATTTAACTTTTCAGAAATGAACTGTCACAATCTGAGTTTGCAGTGTCTAAGTGCTAGTGTTACATTATTATGAGCTATCCTATTATCTCTTTAATTAAATCTCCTTGTATCCATTATCATAGCCAATATTATGAAAGTGATGGATCTGTTGAGGGGGTTTTGATACTTCTTCCACGTCTTGTTTTGGTTCCTTGGTTTGACTATCAACTTTCAGCTGCCGAGTTCTGTGCAAGAATACTGCGACTGCCCTGACTGTTAATGTAAATTTGATTGAGGTCTCGTCTGATTTAGAAGTACAGTTTTCATTAAGAATGTTTTCACAAACATACAACAACCAATGTCAGCTAGATCTATATGTCCTGGTAGCCGTAACATAAATGAGTCATAAAAAGCAAGTGACATAAACAAGCAATGTAGTTGATTTGCTTCTTGATTGGACTATAAATAATACTTGAAGTGTATGATTTCAGAGCCCTGTGCAGCAAACGATGTAAGAACTAGTAGGAATATCAGACTTAGCCCTGAAGAATTTCAGTGATGTGTATACCACTGCCTATACCAAATGGTGGAGGATAGCATTACCAAACTGAAGTTCGTCATGGGCATAGACTCTAAAGTATTCTAATTTAACATTGGGAATCAACCTTTTCTTCTAGATTTCTGCCTTTAGAGGAGCTGTGTTTTGACTGTAGGCAGTTTCCATGTAGTCACTCACTCTCTTCAGTAGTCTGCATGGATGCTTCCATGCTCAGCTTTGTCTGAAACTCAGATGAAGCCAGAAATTTGTCTAAAGTGTAAATCAGTTGTGTCATAGCATGATGCAGTGGGTGGGAGCAGATAAATCACTACAGGTTCTTCTGGGTGCAAAATTTTCTACACGCTGGAGGAGTTTTTCCTCTAATCTGTAGAGC
This sequence comes from Grus americana, assembly GCF_028858705.1. Classification (NCBI taxonomy): domain Eukaryota; kingdom Metazoa; phylum Chordata; class Aves; order Gruiformes; family Gruidae; genus Grus; species Grus americana. The sequence goes on from NC_072856.1 coordinate 8,575,792, forward strand.
ATAAATGTAGCGAGAGGAAATAATAGAGTAAGAAATTAAAGGGATCTGAGATGACAAGGCTGAACACTTGTTGGGGTATGGAAGAAAAGAGAAAGGAAAAAAATACAGGGTTCAGTGATTTTTAGTTAAGAGGTGAGGACAGAATAAAATACTACGCAGAGGAAGAAAGTGAGGACATAGGGAACAACCGATTCAAGGCTTCAATTAACATGTTTAACTGTATACCAGGTTTTTAATTCATTCTTTTCTAACAGTGTCAAGGACAGGTTTTGGGTCACCCTTGCCTAGCAGAAAGGTAGTGATTGTAATTCAGTGAAGACAAGGTGGGTAGTATTTTTAACCACAATGCCATACAGCCATAATATTTGAGAACAGTTGTTATGCTCAGATGTCTTGGTTTGTCTAGTAAATTTGTCCAGATTTGTCAGATCTTTAGAAAAAAACAAAGTGCTGTCTCAGTGGTTTTAAATTAATTTGTTCTTGCAACTGGGATTTAACAGTTCCTTTGAAGCAATTATTATTTTAGTACAAGTGTATATGAGATGCTACCTGTCAATGAGTACTTGGGGAATCCTCAGTATGCAGATCACTGACCTGATAAACTGTAACAGCTCCATGGGAGTTGTTATGGTCTGTCGCATCAATGAGTATTTAGGGACTCTTTAATATGTGGATTATTAGGACAGTAAAAACGTCTGCAACCCATTGTGTCAGTGCAGCTGTTCCACATGAGCATTAAGATATTACACAGCCTCACAGAATGTTGTAGAAAAGTAGTTGACTAAGCTTATGTAGTAGCCATGATTTTGCATTAAACAAGTGGTCTTTTTTAACATTTTCCCAGAATAAGAAATTTAGGGACTAATCCTCATACTGAACTCATTGAGTTTTGATACCGCGTTTATAAAAATTGCCATTTTTCAGTTACACATTGAGTCAACAGAAAATTCCCAGGTTGAATTCTGTGCCGATTCCTTCCCTACTTTTCTGTCCGCAGTTTAGGAAGTAAACAACAAAAGTAACAGAAATTCTCCCTTCTAGAAATGTCTATTTTAAATGAAATAGGAAAAATTTTAAATGGTGTTTACTTTCATGTGTATTTACATCTAAAGGGATGTTGTATAGATGAAGCATGAAATTGCAGGTTTTGATGTCAGAATTTTAAACATGACTTTTCCATTTGTCAAAACCTAAAATAAAGATGCATTTTTCAAGTACATGCCCTAAAACTGCTGAAAAGCTGTCTGGTTTGTAGTGGTCCCTTTACTACTCCATATCTGTCACAGGGGAAAGTGTGGAAACAGGAGGAGTACACATTCGTGCTCGTACTATTAGAAGAAACCCACTACAAACATCCTCAAGGTGTCTGTAAATCTTTCCCCAGTGTTCAAAACACATCTTAAGCTTAATGGTTTAAGTGAACAAGAGAGGGAGAAAAATAATGTGTCTTACTTAGAATACTTTTAAAAACAAAATCTGATTCCATCTCTTGTCATTCTTTGTACAGTCATCCAGAATAGTTGAATCTATTTTCCAGTCAAAATTAACACCGAAGTAAGTGTGCAATTGCAGGTTTAGTTTTATCGCTGACAACAGTGGCTGGATTTGTGATCTTTTTTCCTAGTTCACTAATAAATTACATTTGAATTTTGCCTTTCTGAATTCAGATTTGGAGAAGCTGAAGAAGTAGTGGTAGCATTTTAAGCACTGAATGCTAATTTCTGCCTCTTAAACTGAGGGAAGCTGTGAAAAGCAAAGACTTATTAGGAGGAGTTGTCAGCATAAGTTTACACCTTTGATATACACTGAGGTTCTCGAGGTTTCTGAAATTACATCTCTTATTTGGAAAAATATTCCATTATATCTATTACTAATACTCTCAGAAAAATAACATATCATAGTAACTGTATGCCAAATCAAAAATATAGATGGAAAGTAAGAATAATAAAATATTAATAAAATGAAAAAGTTACTGTGACTGCTACAATTATATGAAAAGATCACATTAAGCAAATTATCAAGATAAAAAATGAACAATCTGTATAAATTATAGAAAAAGTATTAATTTCATTAAGCACTCCAGATTCAGAACTTTTCCAAAGTCAGTTTATGATTAGTAGTTTGTGATGGACTTGATATTTAAATTAAAATTACTTATATTTGTATTGTTATCTCAATGCCAGTTATAAAATTTACTTAGGTAAATTGATAATCACAAGGAAATTCATACAAAAAATAACATTTATAAAATGTACATAAGATCTGCATCCTCTTACTGCAGAAGTACAAAGTTATAAATTGAAAGAAATATGGAGATGGCTTCACGTCATACTGCTATCATGGGTGGTTGTTAACCTCTGTAGTCTCTACCCATGTTCTGAAGAAGCACTTACTGAAGAAATTGTTGAGAAATTTTGAATGATGGCTTTCATGATCTGTTCAAAAACTGGGAAAAGAATAAGTGTGTTAAACCAACATATGTTATATATATACACACACACATATATACACCCATATATATATATGTAATACACTCTCAGCTCCTTTTTAAGAAAGAGAGAAAAAGTCCTATAAATTTATTGTGATATTGCAGAGGGAAAAGGAGGGGGTTTATGGGGTTTTTTCATTCTCCTTCTTCCCTTTAGGCTCTCCATTTTCCTCCTAGACCGTTTTCCTTATCAACTTTGAAATCCTTTGTCTTTCATTCCCACTTCCCATTTTTCTATACCTTCTCTCCTGTCCTTATGAGGTTTTTGTTCTCAACTTTTCTTTTCTCTTCCATGAAAATATGTAGTAAAATTTGAATTAATGTGTACGACTGTATTACATGCGAAAGAAATTTCCTTGCTTTAAGGAAAGTACAAAAGTGAAAATAAAACTTTTAAAAGCAATGTGCTATAACTTCATGAATAAGCATATGTTCGATTCAGTGGAACAGAAAACCTAGACACTATTTTTTGTAGTTTGCTGTCTTTTTAGAAACATTTAAGAGGTAGTTTTATTTGTAATTTGAATTATTTAGTTTAGTAATTTGGGCCTCAGTCTCACTGCTCTGTCTAAAAACAAACATACAGATCCCACAAATACCAAATTACACCCATAACCTGTAAGTTCAAAGTTTCAAAGTTTATTCTATGAAAATTTATCTATTGCAAAATGGGAAATAACAGTTAAGAAAACAAGTTCATACGTGGCATATAGGAGATGTTAATAAATTATTTTATATGTGATTATCCATTAAAGCATACTGATCCTATAAATGTGGCACAACAGATTGTTTTATGTTTTTATTCAGGTCATTTTATAATCAAAATACAGAGTAAATCCAGATGTATGAAGTCATTATTTGTAACAGCACTGAAAACAGCAAATGTTTCAGGATATAGATGCAAGTTATTTTTATCTAATGTTATACCACATATGAATAATTCATTACTGAAATACCGCTATTATTTATAAATAAATAGCCATCTGTAGTATCAGACTTGATATTCCATAATCCTACAACTACTGACATCACTGAGCAATGTTTTACATGTCACTAACTCAGCAGGACTGTTCTCGTGTTAAAGAGCAATAGTTCTAATTTAGAAAGCTTTTGGAGGCTAATCAACACCTTCTTCAGGTCTGAATTCAGGATATTTAGAGTAAAAGTAACATCAGTTGGTTCTATCTGCCGGGTGCCAGTGATTGCTGTCACTTGTTTTACCCAAGAAACTAGAAAGAATGAGGACATTTTCCATCACTGGAGGTGTTAAAATAGCATATTAACGTTTGCGATTGCTTCTGGGGTGATTATCAGTCTTTGAGATGTTAAGAGTTCTTTGGGGTTTTATCAGAATATTAGAGGTAAATTTTAATTAGAAGATACATGATCAAAGTGTTACTGTGATTAAAAAAAGGTACAAAGTAGTCAAGCAGAAGACTCTTACAGCATGAGGGTTATAGAAATACCTACTTATTTGACCACTTTGTTCATACATTGATAGCAGTTATGGTCAGGTTGCTTTCTGGGTGAAATCAGCTTCTAAAAATGCAAAACTGACCTACCTTTGTATACCCTGCCCTAAGATTTGTGAGCTTTGTCTTTCTGCTGACTCCTGCAAGTCTTCAAGACCCGTAGGAATAGACAGGGATGGGTAAGAGTCAGCATAATTAGGGCTGTATAGCCATGGACCAGTCTTGGGCTCTGGTTACTTAGCTGAAGTGGACTGAAGCTGCATGGTCACTTGCCTTAGCAAATAACCATGAGAGCGTTCTTGCAGTTGATGCTGTTAGATGGCCACTCCCTGTCACGTTTGGTGCCTTCCATCATCTAGCTTACAAGTAACCAGGCCATGGCTAGGTATTGATCCAAAAGAAAAGGCAGAAATATCCTGGCCACCTGCCATGGAAAATGCTGTTTTGACTACTGCTGTCACAGGAAAGTCTGGCAGGATTGCGGAGATGAATATAGCTGGGTTTCAATGAGAGCACCAATTGCTTTGATTGGGGTTGAAGTGACAATATTTTCCAGTTTAAGTGAATTTTCTCTTTAAATATAATCACTTTGGTTACTTTTCTGTTGGACTTCTAATTACTTTGTACCCAGAATCTGGACCATGTGAGAGACTGTACTAGGACTCTAGGGAATCTCTGCTCTGGCGCCTGGAGCACCTCCTCCCCCTCCTTCTTCACTGACCTGGCAGTCTGCAGAGCTGTTCCTCTCACATATTCTCACTCCTCTCTCTGGTTGCAATTGCTCCTAGTGTTTTTCTTTCCCCTTCTTAACTATGTTATCCCAGAGGTGCTACCACCATCACTGATGGGCTCGGTCTGTCTTGAAGCCATCTGGCATTGGCTCTATCAGACACAGGGGAAGCTTCTAGCAGCTTCTCACAGAAGCCACCCCTGTAGCCTCCCCACTACCAAAACCTGGCCACTCAAACCCAATAAACACTGTAACTGTTTCTCAGGTTTTATTGTGAAATACCTATTCACATTTTCAGGGATTCTGTAGTTGAGATAAATTAAACGGACAGGGGACCTCTTTTATGGCTTCTGCATGGTGTGCAGTGACAACAGCATGTATATGGCTAAGGGTAAAATCTCTCTAGATAACATTTGTCTAGGTTATCACAGAGCGAAGTATAATAGATAACACACCTTGATGAATAAACCATTGCATGTAATTAATCTTTCTTTCTTTTATATGCCAAACACTGTGCAACATAGCTTTTAAAAACATGGAGAGACATTTCTACTGAGAAATAAAAACTGTTAAACAGATTATGAACTAAGCGACAAATTTGTCATCCTCACACAGATACTTGATACAGACGCTATTCTGTATAACAGCAAAACAGACATTTATGCAAATAAGGTGAAACAGCCTTTACATAAGTTGAAGTTGCAGATGAGAGGTCTTGGAGTCATTTTGTCTATATAAAAGCCTTAACATTTGAAATGAAGTCCAAATAGGAACCCATTATTTGATCACTTACTTCAGCACCAAATGTTGCTCTAGTAAAGCAAGATGACAAAATATCTAAATAATGTGTGTATTTCAAGATGCCTTCGTTTCTGTTTATGTATGTACAAAAATATATTTGTGTAATGTGTAATAAGGATTTTAATAAATGCTCGGAAATGGATTTCTTAATATGCTCATTATGTTTCTGAGCCTGCTAATTCTTTAAGGAAATGAAGAAAAAATAATGAAATGATGTTACACAGGTACTTAATTTTTTTTATCTCTGATACTACTCTGGTAATTAATGTCTGGTTTATGCAAACTAGACGATATCTCTTACTGGACACATTACTGTCAAGAAAATATTACTTGCCTTAATTATCAGTAATGAAGCAGGGATAAGCTGCTCACTTAGATATAATATATCTAATGACCTTTTCAGCTAGAGGTTGTGATGAAAGGTATCAGTTTCACAAATTATGCCTCATTCAGTTTCTGGCCTTTGTCTAGATTAATGTTTTGAGGATGAGTTTTAAAGTCAGACATAAATTGTGTTTGGTGTTTAAAATTGATTTAGTGTCTTGCTTTTAGTACATCATTTTCTCTCTTATAAATTACACCAAGCCTCATTTTTATCTTCATGTTTTATTATGAAAGTCAATAGTTAAGTCTAGTCTTGTCTTATTAACTACTGCTGTATATTTTGACAATAGTAACTGGCAGAGGAAAGCTTAAATAAGCATTTTAACATGAAGGTGTATCATGATTTTTAAAAAGCTTGTTATGTTTCTTTTTAAAAACTTTTTAATCAAAGTTTTTCTTTCCTAATTTTAACATATAAACCAATTTAAAAAACATAATGTTTCCTAACTGTTATTCTAATTAATATCATTAGGACTGAAATGGGTAAAGTTAATCACTTTCTGCTTTTTCCTTAATCCGTGCTCTGCAATATGATCAACTCCAACGTATCTGATTAATTGTATAACTCTGATAGTTTTTATATACAGTGAATATTTACCGGAAGTGTTTCTCTGTGTCCTTAATGACTTAGGTCCAATGGACTTCCACTGATGTAGTCTATTCGGTGAGCAGTTTCAGTCCATGACTTAGATGTGATTCAGATTTTTTTGGCTGATTTAGCAGTGACATCAAGAATAAATCTAACGATCCATTTACTCTGAAGGATGACACAGTGCAGTGATATTTAGGAAATCTTAAAATTCCAATGTACTTCAGTACCTTTTAGAAAATAAGTTCTATTTTGTTCTCCTCTTGTGACTAATTCTGTAAGAATTCAGTCATATCGTGGTGCTTGTACATTCCACATACTTGGTTTCGGGCATTTGGATGTAATTTAGGGAAAAGTCTGTAATAAAGGATCAGTTACATCTGTACTGATATATGAAAGGCAGGTATGGCACGGTCATACATCAGCTTCATACGCTACATATTTACCACTTAGAATTGTGGTTGATCTGCACATAATAAGCAATATGTCTGTGGATCAATTTAAACAGTAAGCATCAACTTTCATTCCTACAGCCAGCATCTTAGTTGGTTCCAGTATAGTCTGTTTAGGTCTCGTAAATAACTGAACCCCTGATTGTAGTTAAGATGGATGGTTTTTAGGTCTCAGCTCAGGTGTGAAACCACTCTTCAGTCTTCCGACGTACAGGAGTGGAGGTGACAGAGCAGAGTCTTTAAAGACTTCGGATTTCTAATTCCCGTGGAGGAGTTAAACTTCTAGCCTGTGTCTGTCTTGAACAGGATGTTGAGCCAACTGCGTCGTACCATCCTCATGGTAAAACTCTCACCGTCCTGTTCTCAGCCTGCCTCTGTGTCCTTAATACCGAGAGGGAGTCAGAAAACATTGGCTTTTATCAGAACTCTCTTCAGTTTGACTTGATAGAAATAAGCCTATCAATAATACAGGTAATTGCTCAGATCCACAGTGTGATTTTGAACAAAATAAACCCCACAAACCTCAGGTTAAACTGAGAGGAGGGAAGACAAAGCAAATTGTTCTTTAGAAAGCCTGGGAGATAGTAAATTAATTGGTGTAGCAGGAATTAATCAGCTGATCCTGATTCTACTTGCCTCAACCAGAGAAGAGATTAAGGGCCTGATGCAGAAGGAAGCATCCCTGCTCTTGCCACGGATGCATTTTTTAAGATAGCTGATTCCCCAATCTAGACTGTGTGCAATCTCCTGCTATTTAGTCGAGATTCCACTGCTCTTCAGTGTGGAGAAAAGAAATATTTTCACATTTCATAGCATTAATTGCAGAGGTTTTGGCAAACTGTTTGCCATCCTTTTCACAGGAAAGAGGGAATACGATGAGCGCCCAGCCAAGGAATATGCTACTCCTTTTCCGTGTCATAATAGTATAATGGAAGTGGGACTGCTTTTAAAATTGGCATATTTAAACTTCATTTTTTGAATTTTAAATTTTAAATGGTCGCTTTTTATTACCATTTTAACATGTCTCACTTTTCAAAAATGTTTAGTATGAGAACAACAAATCGTGTTTGAGTTACACTTTGAACTGTTTGATACAGTCTTGTATTAGACACAACCTGGATATAAGATACACTGAAAAACTTCACTTTGTTAGAAATACCACCCTTTGGACCATGACATTTCTTGAAATGAGGTTAAGTAATTAAACAGTAAGTGGGGCCTTAACAGTATGGTTATTAGGAAGACAGCAGCAGTAAATGTAAATTAAATCATATTCTTCTCTGTCAAACACTGTTTTATTGTGTTAACAAACAATGAAGTCAGGAATTAAAGTATAGCTACAACAAATTTAAGTGTTATCAATAGTGTGTCAAAATGAGTTGAAATCATTCATATGAACTAAAAGAGCACTTAAATATATTCAAAACCAAAGCCAATTTTTTGAAGACTGTAAATAGAGTGGAAAGAAGCAGAGATAAGCAAAAACAAACCCCAAACTTACCAAGTGGAATAAATTGAAAAATTGTTGGAGACACTGGATAAACTAAAAAATTAATTTAAAAAGTGGTAACTTAATAATTAAGTAGTTATATACTTAGCGTGAGAGTGTGGAAATATCAAATACATCAAATCATTTGAAATAATTTAAATAAGTAAAATGAAACACCACTAATAATATAGTTAAGCCATTAGTCTCAGTTCCTTCCACTGCTTCACTAATATCAACTTCATTCAACTGGTTTTTAACTTCTTACATCAGCTGCTGTGCATTTTTACTCCTTCTCATCTCTTCTTTAACTGTATCACTGCCCAAACAGACAAAAACATAATAAATTCAGTGATCATAATTTAAGGTAGGTAGCATGAACATTCACTGGTGAGGGAGTGAATTTCCCCATATGTCTGTGGATCTTAAAAACTCTTACATGTGTAATCCTTCTCCCAATCTGTATGGAGGATTCATATTATTAGTCTTTTTTTTTTTCCAGATATCTTTAATATAAATAAATATTTTTCATTTTATGTTCTCAGTTCCTTGTAATAGGGTTTCAGTAGAATATGGCATTAATTGGCTTGGACCAATGCTTGAAAAGATGTATGAAGATATTCTGATCCCTGCTGCAAATTAAAGACTAATTAATTGATCACCATTTGGATTTACAAACCAAAGTCCATTAGCCTAGACTCCGAATCGCCCCCTGAAAAAGCCCTGCAAAGCATTTTCCATTTGAGTTTTTGGTTAACCGAACAGCAAATCTTTTCCCCTTGATCAGTCCTGTATTCCTGGTGCAATTTATATATCTCTTACTCATAATGCTGCTGATTAAAAACAGTCAAAATACGTAGAGATAGCGAGGGGCTATTGACGCAGTGATCTTTCCTTCAACATGAATTGCGGAAGTTCCTTAAGGCTGTATCTGTAAGTCTTGCGTGGAAATGGCTCTTGGACCTTTCTCAAGCTTAACCTCATGGAAACTTTGTCTGCCACCTGGGGCTCTTTGCTAGGCACAGATGTAAGCTTCATGAAACGCTTTCTCACTAAACATTTGCTGTGACTTGCTTCAGTCCTGGTTCACGTGCCAGCTACAAAAGGCACTTGCAGACCAGACCAGAGAAACACTGAAAACCTTCACGGTATTAAAAACTTGAAGGAACCTATGCTGCTCTTGTAGTTACATGGGGTGACTGTTTTATCGACTCCAGCTCCAGCATCGTGGCTGGAGTGCAGGTTAAATACCCGACGCCAATAACTAAATTAGATATTCTCAACAAAACCTGCCCTTAAGGTAAAAGTCACAGTGGTTCACTTTCAGCTGGCCTCAATCTACCCCCCTGCCTGTGCACCCAGAATTAACCACAGAACGCCTGCTGATGTTAAAGTTAATTTAAATGTAAATCTAGATTAATCCCAGATTTAATCCCATGCTCAAAATGTTGTACATTACGCACATTCTGCTTTTATACCAACCTGATCGTATATAATCGTACTCCAGAAAAATGTATTTGCCAGAGTAGTCGACTATTTGATAGTCCATAGAACTGCGTAAGTAAAAAATTCAGACTTTTGCTGTTGAATAATAACTTTACAAGGCATTGTTTTAACTGTCATTTTTATTTAGTTTAAAACAGAAAAAATGGAGGAATAATAGTTAACAGTTTGGACCTCAAAGAAGAAAACATGAAAATAAAATATCACATCAGAAAGGAACATATGTAGTAATGAGATTGAACTTGTGGGTGTATTTTAACCTCTCTAATATTACTTGGAAATTCTTGAAATGTGATTACATAGTGACAAAAATGATGGCTGTATTAAGTGATTGCTCTGTGAACTAGAGCTGCAGTAATAGGTTATGTTTGCATGTGTGTTAATAGCATAGAGATACATGGAAAATAAAAATCATTGAATTTTGCAAATCACTTCAATATTAGCAGATTTAAGATAATGTGAAGGTCCTTAGTCATTGCAGTTGAAAAAATGTACATACATTTCTGATTTTCTGCAATTTTCTGATTTCTGATCTTTATGTATATTAATATGTTTTCAAGTCTATCTTCTAAATATTTTAAACATTATTACAGCACTGATTAAAATACACCCAAAAGTGTTTGGTTAGATGCTTTCCAAAGGATAAAATAAATTATATTATGAAACTCATTACATTTTTTATTTCATGATTACTTCATAACAGTAAGATAGTAACATTTTGGAATGTTGCATTTCACTAGGTACCTTTATTGGATTTTAAACTATTTTTTACTGTAAAGCACTATCTTGCATACTCAGTTCATTAGTTAACTTACATATGTGATAGTAAAAGGTCATATTTTACAAATTTGCTATTAGAGTAACCATGGATAGAAACAGGGCAAAGATCTGCTGGTTTAATACTGCTAAGACAGAAAAGGCTGGTAATGATGAATCAGGAAGTTGCAAAATACATGTAAGATGAACTTTTAAAAGACAGTTAAGTAATAAGAGGGTTCAGTGAGACTTCATTTCAGAAAAGGAACGATTAAAAGAAGCTGATACTGGCTGTATGTTCAGGTTGATTTCAGGATCAGTGAAGCATTGCTACAATAGTGTTAGTAAAAACAACTTAAACTTGGTTTCAAGGTTTAAATGGAACATAGTGTTATTTTTAGGAAGGGAATGATACTCAAAATTTAAAACTGAATGACAAAATACAATGTATGATGTGTGGGATACTAAGTGAAGTTAGTGGAAACTGATGGCTTTCATTAAAAAAAATGACCCTTTGATCTAGAAGAAGGTATTGGAAACAAATTAGAGTTATGCAAGTAAAGCAGTTGTATAAATGAAACTAGTGGTCTAAATTATAACAGAAGATAATGATAATTTTGTCAGATATCTTTCCATTCGTAATAATACATCATGTGATATTACTTGAAAATATTAACAAATATTGGGGAAAGAGGTTGTTTTGGTTGCTTGTGTAGGGGGTTGTATTTCTCAGTGCTTCAAAAAAGGAATCAGAAATGTCTTCGAAGACCAGTTAAGATCTCCAGCAGAAATTTTACATTAATCCTTTGGCTTCATTTAGCTGTCATTTTCAGAAAACTCTACCAGAGAGTGAAAAAGTCTGATCTGCTTTACCTCTCAATATATACACTGTGAAATTTTTATTGAGGCTTGTCTTGCAAAAGTTAAGGTATGGGTATTCAAGAATCTCTGTTCGTCTCTTAACCATAAAGATCAAGAGAAGCCAAACTTTTCAATATATCTTTGAGGTGCATGATGTTCCTGATTATACAGGAGGACGAATAATTCATGTTCTAATGTCCTTGTTTTCATTCCTTTTTAATATTTAGTGATGATATCACATAAATTTGATCTGTAATCACAGGGAAGCCATAAATGCTGATATTTAGCCTGAACGAGTAAGCAAAAAAAAAAAAACCCCACCACCCAACCTCTGCATGCTTTGACTCTCCATGCCACATTCCGAGGGACTGGGTTTGAGAAGTTGTATGCAGGTCAGCAGAAGTTGCCTTCACTGAAGAATGCACAGCAAGCCTACCTATTCCATTGTTTGCCATAGATAGCGATGGACTTGGCAGAGCTTTGTTGGAAAACTGGTCCTTTCCATTTATCCAGCTGAATGCTCTGTATTTCGTAGCACATTAGGGATTCAAACATCCTGCCAGTATGTTTGTCCATCTCAGGATGTGAGTCTTTCTGGCTGGTGCCAATTAATTTAACCCATGAGGTGGCAAATGAATTAAATTGTTTCTGTAATTTCTACCTAGTTTTACAAGTTGATGGAAGATTCTAAGTTGGGGGGGGGGGGTTATTTGTTGTTGTAATGAAAGATACATGACAATGCACATAATGTTTCCAGAGTTCAAAGGAAGAGCAAGTATCATCCTAGTTCAGTACTCTTTATGGAAGTGTCCGCCGAATTGAACATTGCATAGTTTGTAGCAATAAAATGATCTTGCCCCTGAATAGCCCTAGAGCTGAGAGAGAGACATCCTACAAATGTGGAGACACAAAATAGTAGGGAGACAATTTTTTTCCAGAGTTAGTTTTTGCAGGGCTGGGAACTAAACCAGGAACTTCTCAGGCTGTGTCTAATTTCTTCATAGGGAAAAAAAATGTCTTTACTTCTTACTGAACTCTTGTATACTTCAGGTATACTTCAGGTATACTTCAGGTTCCCTAACAGTGATTGTCTGTTGACATCAAAACTCTTGAAATTGTGCAAGAGCCAAAAAAATCTTATTTAGACTGAACTAGTAAGCCATGATTTCATAAGTCTAAAAATGCCTCTAAAAGCAGCTGTATATTCCTTGGCAGGACTCACCCTTCAGAACTAGCATCTAAAACATTTCAATTTTGGCCTCAATTAAAAGTGTATTTACACATGAGCTGCAAAATGGTCCTGTTTAATTGATTTTTCCGTATGTGTTGTATAAACAACATGGACAAGTATCTATGGAACTGTTTTGTTAATAAAAAAGCTCCCAAATACTTTCTCCCCCCCTCGATATTATACTGTATTAGATGAAGCCTAAAATGAAAGTGTGCTTCATTGGTGCCATATTAATGATACCTTTATGACTACATATACTTAAAAATATGTTAGAATGGGTATTGGTTAAATATTTTAAATAACTCTTTATAATATCGTTCAAGCAATGTCAAATACAATTTTTATTTTAAAAGATTTTGTTGGAATTTAGTCTTTGAAAATATTAATAACAGCTTACAGCAGGTAGGCTATAAAATAACACTGTATGCTGTCTATTTAGTTTCTGGTTGAAAAAGCACAGCAGTACTTTAGTTCATTACCTTTGAAAAAAACAGTAACAAGATAATACAGCTGCCTCTGATTAAGATGTAAATTCTTTCTAATTAGAATGTAAATTCTTACATTTAAATGAAGACATCAATTGTCAGGATGCCATATGATATCTTATTCCACCTTGCCTGAATGAAGCCCTCACTGTTCATCTACGGCACTAAAATAGTTTTGCAGTCCCTTTGTTCTCTGATTCTTGTAATATTCTCTCTTCATGTTCCCTTTACACATTGCTTTTGTTTGTTTTCCCCCTGCATCTGATATTGTTGTGTCTTGGGATTTTGCAGAAATTTGGAATGAAAATTAAGTTCAGTCAGTGCCAGTATTTGCTTGTGCCTCAATTACTTCTGCTGAATTTTCCTCAATGCAAATCAGGCAGGTTGCATAAAGTGATGCATGTATTTGAAATAATTAATTTTCCGTAAAATGATGGATCAAGTCCAATCAACCTTCATGAAATCTAAATAAAAGAATAGAGAATTAGAAATTAATTAACATTTTGTGTTGCTAATACTTTATTATGCAGTCCAAACTATAAATAATAAGTTTTATTTTTGAGCATAACTTTTTATTATGAACTGTTGATGATAACCTCTGACATAATTATCTTGTTAAAATATATCAGTATAAGTATATTAACCTAAATTTAATGTCATGGAAGGCATTGTAAATTAATAACATTTTAAAGTAGAAAATTACAAGATACAGAGTGTTTCAGAATTGACCCACTAATTATTGTTGCATGTAAAACGCTTCTGCAGAGTTAAGGCAATATGTGTCTACCAGTTGATTTTAAAGTGTTTGATTTCACTGTTTTATTAAACCATGCTGTAATACTAAATCTTGTTGACTGAGAACATATCCTTGGATTTTTTTGTTGGAAGCCTGGATTTAATCAAATACCTGTGTAGGAAAAGTTTACATTCTTCTTAAAAAACCATGTCTTCCATTGCTACTCCAAATCATTCTTCTTTTCCCTATTTATGAGCCGTATTAATTTTTAGTATATAGTCTTTTATGGGGCGTTTCATGCCAATAAGATTCTCCGCAGATCAGACTTGGGCATAGGTAGTGACCAATTTTGGTAAAACAACACAAATCTTAATATAAATGGGAAAAGGTATTTTGATCTAACGTAATTAGATAGGTATGTGTTGTATAAATATTATTCATAATGCCTTTATGTACAGAAAGGTATAATTATGACCAAATTGTTAGTTGTAGTAACAATTTATATGATGATTCCAGTTCGACTGATATGCCTGTATCACAGATTTACTCAAAATATGAGATCTAAAGATCAGGAGAAGTTGAGTGCAGTTCTAAAAAGTTAGAAAACATTCTCATAACACTAGTTAGTTAACACTGGTGTTAGCATCATTTCTAGTTTAACAGTGCTTGCCATAAAATCTTTCATTAAGAGTATTGCACTGTTTTTTTCCAACTGAATTGTAGCAGGTGTCGCTTTATTAACAAACACAAAGACTGCGCTTGTTTGTTAGGAGAGACTCATACAAGAGTCTTTAATGATGGATTTTTTTAAGTTGTCACAAGCAGAAAGGCTCAATACCTTAGAAAAATGTGACTTACTGAACACGAATATGTTACCTGCTTTTCTCCTTTTACCCCTCAATCCAAAATTCTTGTATGTAAGGCCCGTTGTAATACACCTATAACAATCTAATCAAAGTAGCAAATTAAATACAGTCTTTAAAATCTTTTTTACTCAGTTAGGAACTATAAAAAATGACTATAACTTCTAAATTCAGATATACTGCTTCTGCCCCTGAGAACTGCAAAGTAAACAGAAAAAGTGATTATTTCTGGGAAACCTCCAGTCGTAAATGGTTGATCAGTGTGCACACAAGTAGCTTTGCGTCGGTGAGGAACTAGACTGTCCATTAAATTATTTGTCGGATGAGGCCTTATTACTTATGCATATAACTTTTACAATTCACAGGAGTTAAGAGATCTTATGCTTGATATTAGATGGTCAACTATTCTCAAGTATAGTATTAATAACTTTGAGTGTCTCAAGTGGATTCTGACAGTTTCAACAGAAGAGGTATTCAAAAATAGAGTTTATAAGTAACATCAAAATAGGCTGCATAATGTATTGTCCAGTGTTGATCCCAGTTCTGTCATTTAAGAGAAAACTGGTGAAATACAGAAGTATTTTACATGGAGAAGCTTACTCTGAAATTCTGGAGGACTTTGTCATCCTTAATATTCTTTAAAAAAACATTTACTTGTACTAAAACCTGATGCATTTTGTTAAAGGGCAGAACATACCATGATCTTGAAGAAATTCAATCATTTCAGTTGGGGCTAATTGATACCAGCTAAGTATTAAGAAATTACCCTGTTGACATGGTTTAGCCCCAGCCGGTAGCTGGGTGCCACGCGCCGCTCACCCACGCCTCCCCCGGCGGGCTGGGGAGGAGAACCGAAAAAACAACGGCAAAGCCTCGAGGGTTGGGATAAGGGCAGTTTACTGGGACAGCAAGGGAGAGGGAAACAATCAACAACAGTACTGATAACAGATATTCACAATGGGTGATAACAAAGAACAATTTACCGATCCGACGACCGACGGACCGGACGCTCAGCCTGTCCCGGAGCCACACCGAACCCGCCCCTGCCCGACCGGCCCCCTTTTATGGTGAGCATGATGTCCCATGGTATGGAATAGCCCCTGGCCAGCTTGGCTCACCTGTCCTGGCTCCTTGTGAAATTAACTCTATCCTTGCCAGAACCAGGACATTATCCACCCCTTATTCCATACCATCTACGTCATGCCCAGATTATTTCACAGATCTCATTCCCTTAATTCTACGGGCTATCGCTCTAAAATGCCTGTCAAGTTCATTTAGTCAATGGCTTTTGGGTTCCATCTGCCATTACAGTCTCTCAGAGCAGGAGCAATGGTGCGTGCTACTGGATTGTTGCACGCTACATCCGGAGTTTTCACGGCCGGTGTATCTGGTGTGGTCCATGATCACAGTCTGGATGTCAAAGATGTGATTTTTAATGAAGTTCCTGGGCACCAGTTGAAGTCAGTTCTAGTTCCATCATCATGGCACTTTGTTCAGTTTCAAAGTCCATCCTTCATTAGTTTTGGGTGATTCTTATGGTCATACCATTGATACAGTATATAGCTATTAATATCATACAATTTGATTTATTGGCTATTTTCACCTAAAATCAAATCCCCTTGGGGTACACACCGGACTTCCCCATCTTTTCTCATCACCCACCAAGTGCACCCTGGTCCCTGAGCAAAAGCAATCCCACAGATGGGCTTGCCTTTGCCTGAAGCGGAGATAACCCAAACTGTTTTACCCAACATATTTTTCATGCGCACTGCAGGAACTTTATCCCCTTCTACTGGGCGTGGAAGTTTTGATTGGGCAGGGCCAGCTCGATTGGCAGATACCCTAGTGTTAACTAACCAGGTGGCCTTTGCTAAATGGGTGTCCCAGTGTTTGAGGGTCCCACCACCCATTGCTCTCAGGGTAGTTTTTAGCAGTCCATTGTACCTTTCAATTTTCCCAGAGGCTGGTGCATGGTAGGGGATGTGATACACCCACTCAATACCATGCTCTTTGGCCCAGGTGTCTATGAGGTTGTTCCGAAAATGAGTCCCATTGTCTGACTCAATTCTCTCTGGGGTGCCATGTCGCCACAGGACTTGCTTTTCAAGACCCAGGATGGTGTTCCGGGCAGTGGCATGGGGCACAGGATATGTTTTCCAGCCATCCAGTGGTTGCTTCCACCATTGTAAGAATATAACACTTGCCTTGGCGGGTTTGTGGGAGCGTGATGTAGTCGATTTGCCATGCTTCCCCATATTTATATTTCAACCATCGGCCTCCGTACCACAGAGGCTTTACCCGCTTGGCTTGCTTGATGGCAGCGCATGTTTCACATTGATGGATGACCTGTGAGATGGCGTCCATGCTCAAGTCCACCCCTCGATCACGGGCCCATCTATATGTCGCATCTCTTCCTTGATGGCCTGAGGTGTCATGGGCCCACCGAGCTATGAACAATTCACCCTTACGCTGCCAGTCCAAATCCACCTGAGCCACTTCAATCTTGGCAGCCTGATCCACCTGCTGGTTGTTCTGATGTTCCTCTGTGGCCCGACTCTTGGGTACGTGGGCATCTACATGACGTACTTTTACAACCAGCTTCTCTAGCCGGGCAGCAATATCTTGCCACAATGGGGCAGCCCAGATGGGTTTGCCTCTGCGTTGCCAGTTGTTTCGCTTCCACTGCTGTAACCACCCCCACAGGGCATTGGCCACCATCCATGAGTCAGTATAGAGGTACAGTGTTGGCCACTTTTCTCTTTCAGCAATATCTAAAGCCAGCTGGATGGCTTTCACCTCTGCAAACTGGCTTGATTCACCTTGTCCTTCAGCAGCTTCTGCAACTTGCCCTGTAGGACTCCATACAGCGGCCTTCCACCTTCGATGCTTTCCCACAATGCGGCAGGACCCATCAGTGAAGAGGGCATATGGTTTCTCATCTTCTGTTAGTTTATTATACGGCGGGGCTTCTTCAGCACGTGTCACCTCCTCCTCTGGCGACATTCCGAAATCTTTCCCTTCTGGCCAGTCTGTGATCACTTCCAGAATTCCTGGACGACTGGGGCTTCCTATTCGAGCCCGCTGTGTAATCAGTGCAACCCACTTACTCCACGTAGCATCGGTTGCATGATGTGTAGAAGGAGCCCTCTCTTTGAACATCCAGCCCAGCACTGGCAGTCGGGGTGCCAAGAGGAGCTGTGCTTCAGTGCCAATCACCTCTGAAGCAGCTCGAACCCCTTCATAGGCTGCCAATATCTCCTTTTCCGTTGGAGTGTAGCGGGCCTCAGATCCTCTGTATCCCCGACTCCAAAACCCCAGGGGTCGACCTCGAGTCTCCCCTGGTGTTTTCTGCCAGAGACTCCAGGTAGGGCCATTCTCCCCGGCTGCGGTGTACAACACATTTTTTACATCTGGTCCTGCCCGGACTGGCCCAAGAGCTACGGCATGAACTATTTCCTGTTTAATTTGTTCAAAAGCTTGTCGTTGCTCAGGGCCCCATTTAAAATCATTCTTCTTCCAGGTTACGTGGTAGAGAGGGCTTACTATTAGACTGTAATTCGGAATGTGCATTCTCCAGAAACCCACAACGCCTAAGAAGGCCTGTGTCTCCTTTTTGTTGGTTGGTGGAGACATGGCTGCTATTGTGTTGATAATATCCATTGGGATCTGACGCCGCCCATCATGCCACCTTATTCCTAAAAACTGGATTTCCTGCGCAGGCCCCTTCACCTTACTTCGTTTTATGGCAAAGCCAGCCTGCAGCAGGATTTGGATTATTTTCTTCCCTTTCTCAGAAACTTCCTCTGCTGAGTTGCCCCATACAATGATGTCATCAATGTATTGCAGGTGCTCTGGGGCTTCACCCTTTTCTAGTGCAGTCTGGATCAGTCCATGGCAAATGGTGGGGCTGTGTTTCCACCCCTGGGGCAGTCGATTCCAGGTGTACTGGACGCTCCTCCAAGTGAAGGCAAACTGTGGCCTGCACTCTGCTGCCAAAGGGATCGAGAAAAATGCATTAGCTATATCAATTGTGGCATACCATTTGGCTGCCTTTGACTCCAGTTCATATTGAAGCTCCAGCATGTCTGGCACAGCAGCACTCATCGGCGGTGTGACTTCATTCAGGCCACGATAGTCTACCGTCAGCCTCCACTCTCCATTGGACTTCCGCACTGGCCATATGGGACTGTTAAAGGGTGAGCGGGTTCTGCTGATCACTCCCTGACCCTCCAGTTGACGAATTAGCTCGTGGATGGGAACCAGGGAGTCTCTGTTGGTGCGGTATTGCCGCCGGTGCACAGTTGTGGTAGCAATCGGCACCTGTTGCTCTTCAACCCTCAGCAACCCTACAACAGAAGGTTCCTCCGAGAGACCGGGCAGACAATGGTTCAATTTCCTCCGCTTCCAAAGCAGCTATTCCAAAAGCCCACCGGTAGCCTTTTGGATCTTTGAAATACCCTTTCCGGAGGTAATCTATGCCCAGGATGCACAGAGCCTCTGGCCCAGTCACAATGGGGTGCTTTTGCCACTCATTCCCAGTTAGACTTACTTCAGCTTCCAACAGAGTCAACTGTTGGGATCCCCCCGTCACACCAGAAATAGATATCGGTTCCACCCCTTCATAGTTTGATGGCAGTAAGGTACACTGTGCACCAGTGTCCACTAGGGCTTTGTACTCTTGTGGGTCCGATGTGCCAGGCCATCGGATCCACACAGTCCAATAAACCCTATTGTCCCTTTCCTCCACCTGGCTGGAGGCAGGGCCCCTCTAATCCTGCTCATCATAGTCACTATTCACCTCTTGCAAAAAGGACTTAGAAGTCCCTTCAAGAGGATCATAAGTACGATCGGGCCTTTCACTTGGTCTGGGGGGCTGCCGGGTGGAAACTAGAGCGGCATTCTTTCTGGAAGAGTCCCTTTTTACAGCTGTCTTGCCTTGTAACTCATGTACTCGTGCCCGCAGGGTTGAGGTAGGCTTCCCATCCCATTTCCTCATGTCTTCTCCGTGATCACGCAGATAAAACCACAGGATATCTCGTGGTGTGTATGCTCTATATCCCCTCTCTGGAGCAGAAAAACGCTTACTCCTAACAGCTGCAATACGGGTCTGTACAGGTGGGGAGTAAGATATATCCTCTTTGAGTTGCCGGACGTCCTGGGACAGTTTCTCCACAGCCGAGACGAGGGAGGAAGAAAGGCTTTCTTCATATTGCCGGAGTTGGCCAGCCACTTCGTCCACTGTGGGTGCCTCTTCACTTTTCCAGTCGATGACTGCCAGTGAGTTGGCGTACGATGATGGTGCACTTCGTACAAATTTTCGCCACATGGGTCGGGTACACTGGACTTCATTGGGGTCTGTGGGCAACTGTGCATTGTCCGGATCATAATAAACCATCTCCCGCACAGCTAATTCCCTCAGATATTGGATACCTCTCTCCATAGTGGTCCACTTGCCTGGCCGACATACAACATCTTCGCTGAAAGGATACCTTTCCCTCACACTTGACAGGAGTCGCCTCCAGAGGCTTATTTATCCCTAACACGTCTCTCAGTTCGGGATTTCAGGTAAATACAAGAAATACCCACTGGGTAAGTCTGTGAGTCGACATAAGGAGGTGGTTCGTAGGCTCAGCTGGTGATACCTTTTCTATGGTGAAGTTTACAGCCACGGCTTGTCACGGCACCTGTGTTCAGTGTGTCACAGAGAAAACAGATTATTCTGTCTTTTAGAGTAATTATATTTCAGTGTGTATGTGTATATACACATATATATTCTGGGATGCTTTGGATGCTATATTAATATTTATACCATTCCAAACATAATAGATTAATGTCCTGTTTCATGATATAGTTAATAATTCTCTTAGTGAGTGAAGAGGAAATAACTTTGATCAATTTGGCCTAGATATTGAAAGTGGTACGACGTAAGATGCTTTCATCCAATTAGACTAACATCCAAGAAACATGATATAGATAACACAGTAATAAAAATAAATCTGTGTACTCAAACATTTTCATATGTAAAATAAGCTGAAAGACTATAGAAACTGAGTAGATTCTAGCCTTTGAGGGGATTTGTTAGAGAAGTAACAAATAGCATCATTTACAAAACTTTTCCCTCTATTGTGTGCTTTCCTCAAAATAACCTGTGATGTATCTAGGAAA
This sequence comes from Grus americana, assembly GCF_028858705.1. Classification (NCBI taxonomy): domain Eukaryota; kingdom Metazoa; phylum Chordata; class Aves; order Gruiformes; family Gruidae; genus Grus; species Grus americana. The sequence continues at coordinate 8,596,794 of NC_072856.1, forward strand.
CAAAGAATTTTAAAAATCATCTTCATAGTTGCTTTTTTAATATTATTTTAAGTTTTTGGGGTTTTTTTAATGAGAGGAGCAGACAGTAAAAACCAGGTGCAATAAACAATCAAATTATTCACTTTCAGATTTTCTTTAACCACTTGATCTGTACCCAACCCCTCTAATGCTTTTGGTTTGGTATACACAAAAAGGTGATGGTGGTATACTTCCTTTGCTGCAACACAGTGATTTGTCCTGCATCTTTCCCTCCTTGATTTTCTATTTGACGCCTTTATTGCATTTTACCTCATTCTGTATTTCACTCAGATATTGTTTTTCTCTAGGGAAAAAAAAATAGCCTCCCATTCACAGTTCATTCTATTCATCAGTCTGACCAATTTGACAATTTCTCATTGATCATAGACATTGTAAATCACATCTCTAGAGCTTTCTTTGCAGTCCAAGTCTCTATTAGTTCTCTTCCTGTGGAAGGAATCCCAGACCCTCCTGTTTCCTGCAAGAGTCTCTTGCCATATCAACAGGACTCTTTAAAATGTGAGCTTAATAAGTTTGTGGAAGTAATCTTATTTATATCCTGCCATTAACTAATTTAGTTTTCACCTTCAGTAAGTTCTAGAATCGACCTACCTTTTGTGGCTAGCCTATAGTCTCTATTTTTATATGCTGATATGTTAAATTTTCTGATGAATCGAATCTCAGCTGTAATTACAGTCTTCACTGAATACCTCAGTAGGATGTGTCAGCAGAGAAGGTGAATTACATTCTGAGTCATACCAGGCTCATATCTCCCACTCTCTAATAGTGTCTCTCACAGACATATCTTTCTCAGTTCTGCCAGAAATTTTCATTAGTTATTGTCTTGTCTTGCTTTAGACATTCCTTCTTCATGTGATGTTTTTAACTATTCCTAGCATTGGGAGGGTGTAGCTCTGTAATAATAGCTCTGTAGCAAAGTTTGTTAAGGTCTCCTTGCCAAGGGAAAGTATCTCTTCTTTCCCTCTCTGTCTTTTTTTTTAATTAATTTTTACTATATTACATTCATAGGGGCCATCTTGAGGGCTCTGTTCCAAAGACATAAATATCTTTTACAGATTCAGCACCATCAAGGTCAGCTTCTTCACATTTTAACACTGCCTATGTTAAACCCCAATGTATTGCTACAAAAGTCCAGCAAGCTATTTCAATTTTGTATGTAAATCAAATTAGATTTGTTTTGCCTCCTGGTGTTATTTCGCCACTATTTAAATTGGTAAGAGAACTGCGTAGAGCAGAAGTGTCATTGCAGTCAATTTTTAGAAGACTTAAACTAAACTTTAGGTTGAATGTCAATCTATCTACAGATAATTTCATAGGTTTGAGGGGGTTGTTCTGAATTTTGAAATATTTAAATACTCCACACAGTTTTACTTGTCTCCACCAAGTAACTGCGAGGCAAACTGCCAGAGTTTATTGTACTAATCATTTGTCTCTACAGTTGGTGAGGAAACAAAGACATTCTGCCATATTAATGGGGAAACATCTGCCCTTCAAAAGAGAGAAGTCTGATTAAATAAAAGAGAATAACTTATTTTGTCAGTATGAGAAAGAGTGTGGAATAATTAGTGGGAAATTATAGGTCAGGTGTAGGGTTTCTGTGACATTTTTGGTCCCTTTTATTAATCCTGCCAGGTTTTGCCAAAATGTAGACATAGATAAGAACTTAAGTTTAAACTCCCAGTATTAGCTAGACCTGTCAAAGACATCTGAAAGATTCAAAACTAAACAATTAAAAAATAAATTTACTATGATCTTTGTAGCAGGATTCCTAAAATTACAAAATGATGAAATAATACCTTTTCTTCCTCCACAGTCACAAGAGGAAAACTTTTTCCCTCACATACTGTATTATGCAAGATAAAATGAATTAAACGCGTGTTTATGATAATGGTGTTATTCATTTTACTTAGAAGTGGAGAGGTGATGGAATGAGAAACAAATATTTTGAATAGATGTTCTCATAGAGTAAATGAAAGCAATGCCGAGTGCATGAATAAGTCATGGTAAAAACAGTTCAGACACTTATTTTGGACGTACATAGCATTATTTTGCCTAATATGAACATGGTATGGCTTTGGTGTATATTATGCCCTGAATATGTCGTCAAAAAGCTTTCTTCTGAATAGACTTGCTTAAATTACGGATACAAGGACCCAGCTTATTTTAAAATATGCTTTAAAAAGAATGCAGAGTAGAAGCAACATTGAAACACATTCCATGCGTCTATTCATTTCATTTGCTGTATTAATTTTTAAAAGTTGAGCGATGGCTTCAAAATTGTTTATAATAATGTTCAGTATTAAGCAGTAAAATAGGTAGAGGCTTCGTTTTTCACTTTGTTGCTGGTTTTGCACTCTATTTTAAAAGAGGGAGCCACTTCAATAACACAGCTTCTACCAGCTGTGGATCCATCACTAACTTCCCCACTACCATCAACCAGACTGAGCCCATCAGCCTGCATTAGTACTGCCAAAATGAAGTTGCAGGTTTAGGCATTGAAAATAGGGAGTTTTCTCACTGAATGCCGACCTACGTGCAAATACGTGTGGCCTGATTTGACACCCACTTCTGTGGAGAACTGTATGCCTACATTACTTTGTGAATGAATATGAACGGTGTTTTTAACAATGTAGTTGTAAAAATTCAGAAGTCTGCTAAACCAAAAGATAGCAGCAGGTGTAAATAGTACGAATACATCAATGTTGAGTATTTTGAGTGTGTACAAAATAAATCGTTTTGTACAATGGGGTTATGCATGGCACTTCTTTGAAATAAAAGTAGACCTGTCTAAAATTATAGTTCCAAGTAGTTCATACATACAAGTTTTTAGCATTTAGATGCATATGCTTCGTTCCTAACATTCACTGAAAAGACAATTGAGATACAGAAGTGATGGGTTTAAAAATACATAAAGCAATAGAAATATGTAAGACCGTGATTGCATTATAGTAAAATCACTTATTCACACTCACCTGTAATTTGCAGTCATCCAGGTCTGGGTGATGCTGAGAAGATAATGTCCAATTATTTTCAAGGCCCAAGTGACAAGGTGGTTCCCTACACCTCTGTCTGTCTCCCTCATCCTGCGGGGGTTATCAGTGGACTCTGTTTTCTTGTCAGAAATGGATGCCAGTCTTCCTACTCAAATGAGTATCCGATGCATCCTTCTACATAAATGTGCCCTGAAACTTCTACCTTAGAGTATATGAGGCTTGAAACATTTCTTAGCTATTACATGTCTTCACACCAAATTTCACAGTTCTGTATTTAAAATTCATATCCATTCTGCTGCTCCAGCTGATAAACCTTTATTCATTCAAAAGACTTCTCACAACTGGTTTTATCTTTGACATAAAATAATGGTATGATAAAATGACTTAAAAGCAATTTGGGCTGTTAAACTTTAGCAATTTCCATTGATGTCTTGTTATAGGTAGAGATTGCATTTGGTTTATTTTTAATTCTTCATTGCATTATTGGTGTTTGATATAAGCATGTGTTCCCAGTGGGTTTTTTATGAACCTTGCATAAGTATGTAAAAAATTAATAAAAACTTGGCAAAAGCCTAATCCAAAGTTATATCTAAATAAATCATTCCTGGCCCAACATGTATACAATTCTTCTATACATTTTTGGTTTGTGTTTATACTATCCAGGAAATTAGAAGAAAACTTTCTAGTCATTCACTTCCACACCAGTCTGTGATTTTTTTAAATTGCTTTACTTGAATTGTTCTGTTGAGGTTCTCCACTGCTCCATTTAAGCAGTGCACCACGTTTTGGCTATAATCTTACATTGAAGAAAAGCAGAGGAGTAAAACATCTTTTTTCCTAGTTCAGAGATCAGTCAAAACAGAATGGGGTTAGTGAAATATTTTTTATGCAATCATCTTTTATAAATTCAGATAAATAAGTATGAGCACCTACATCCTTGTGAATGTGCATGCTAGGGAGATACTTAATTGCCCAACAGTATGTTATGTCCCTTTGTATGTGAAACATGGTGTGTGTGCGTGCATATATATATATATATATTCTGCTGAAGGAGCTTAGATAGTGCTAATTATATATTCAAAGTAAAATGAAAATTTCATATAAATGTTTCATGTTTTGATCCTGAGTGAGTCTTAACAGAAATAGAGATGACCACACAGATATAGAGTCAAATTTTAAAAGTTGACAGAATAGTTCATGCATGCATGAGTTACATATAATACAGAAATCTTTATGAAACTCTCTTTTTGATGACCCACCTGTATATACTGAATTCCTGATCTGTAATCATTTTGCTGTTCCATAATAAATTGCTACCATAGCAACCTCATAGTACAGTGGAACAGCATCCTCCCAGATCTAAGCCAACAACATGTATTCAGTTACAAATCAATGAAGACAATTTAATTAAAAGTTTGTAAAAATCAGTAAAGTTCATCCATTTTTTTATTCACTTAGAGGTCGTCCTTACTGACTATTGCAGTGCTAAAATTATGTATCGTTAAGTTACACATTTTGCACTGTAGCTGTCTTTGTTCTTAGTATTTATTTAACATATAGAAGGCATTAATTATAGTCCAGAAGTCCAGCTGAGAGCATCCCACTATGCAGGAAAAGGGAGATGCCATTTTTGGACCTGACCAACAGTAATCTGAGAAGTGCTAAAAGGTATGTTTTTAGCATATCGGATAAATACTGTTTTCTCACCTTCCCACATGCATTAAATCTCAGTTGTCAGTTTATAACCTTGCTGTGAACGTCTGTTAGAGTAAGAATTAAAGTCAATTATTGTTCTTGAAAGTGAAGCTTTTTCCATTCATGGAAGCAATTTTTTCTCAAAAAATTGAGACTGGTGGTGGCAGACAACTTAGACACAACCACCTGGGCCATAATGCTGATCCAGAATATTTTTCATAGATGCCACAGATGCTTTTCCTGAATCTACATTTTGTCTGCTTGTCGATTGCTTGACTCTTCTGAGATGAGCATCTAATATGAAATGTATGATGCTTTTTGCAGAGAAAATATTTCTTTCACTGTCTTTTGGAACAGACCCTAGGAAGAGGAGGTGGGATATTTTGAAACCGTTTTCTTGAAGTGATTTGTATCTACAAATTATACCAAACTTTCAAGGAGTTCAGCTGCCATTTGTACAGACCTAAAGGAACTTAAAAGCAGTGAAATGTGATGGCTGCTTCATATTGCCACGTTCAATATATTTATCAGAAAAGTTGAATAATGATCTCCTATGAACATTAGGTCCTTCTAGCAGAGTCTGTTTAACAGTTGAATTTAATTTTTTTCATAATTTACAGTATGTGCAGCCATTCAAGATGGTCTAAATAAACAGTAATTGTGATAGCCTATACATTCCTGAATATTTTATGCAAATACAGAGTATTTGAAAATCCATTACAAAATTGGCTGTTTCTTCTAGGAGCATGTAGACCAAAATACACTCTACATATTATTTTTAAATAGCAAACTTGTAATGAATTTGCCTTGTCTCTAACTTGGAGTCGAAATACAGTTGTAGGATTCTTTAAAAAATGTGTTCACTTCTACTTTGAATCTGTTGTGGTAAGGAAAAAACAAATATAAACTTTTCTCATTCTTGTCTGATTTTATGCAAGTTACTCCGTGCATTTACTTAAAATTGCGGGTACCTCAGGCAAACTATTCTCCTAATTTTTGATACCATATCCACACAAAGCGATCTTTTCACTTTGTGTGTGAGATTTGACATGAGCAGGTCTCTAGAAGGATGAAGTTACAAAATAATGCCAGTAAAATTAAGTAATCTTTCGTTTCCATGGGTGTTATATGGGTGAGTGGGTGTTCCCTCGTGCTTCTCATGTTTCCTTCCATTTATGACTTCTGCTGTACATATGCTTGTCATTGCTTACAGGTTATTTATACCAAACCTATTTAAATGGTCTTTCCCACACATCCAATACTGAAATGAGATACCTCTATTTTTATTCTATTAAAATAAAGTCAGCAGAAAAATGTTCAGTGGTTACTAGACTGGCTGTGCCAAAAGAATTGTGATCTTGTCAACACTTGTAATCATTTTCTACAAGCACTCCATTGTAATGCAAATAATGACATTATTTTTAAAATAAGCATAATGAAGGTTGAAGGAGAAATGGCAAAAATTTGGCATTATGTTATATATTCTTACACCTATGTGCACTACACCTTGTGCCTACTCTCCTAGTTAGTTTTTCTTCATTTTCAAGTGTTTATGGGAAGAGAGGAGCGAAGGCACATCTGCTAGAGGAGCGGTAGGCTCGGAGTAGGAGTTATCATGCCCACACATACTGCTGCTGATCCTACTTCATCCCACTAACTGCTGTATTATAAGCTTGGATTCTGTTTCCCTCTTTATTACAAGGATGTTACAGTTCTTTATTCTTCACTGACAGCTGGCAACAGGTAATGCTGGCTGTTATTTTGTTTACTCTAGTCAAGCACATTCATTTCCAAATATAACCATGTTTTGTTTGCTGTATTTTTTTCTTGGTGTGGTTGAATGCCATCCTTGGAAAGATGTGCATTGAGCTAGTATTGAATAAGTGGCTTGCCTTCGGCATTCATGAGTAAATTCTGTAGTTTTTGTTTCAAGGCTTTGACATGTCATCAAGTGTAAATCTATTCTAATGCCAAAATCCCTCTTGATGTCTGATGCCAATCAGTAGCTTTTCATCTTGAAAAAGGTAGTGAATAATTTGCCCTGTGGATATTACACAGATACCATATATGGCAAGAAGCAAAGAGAAGGGAATCCCATACCCATTTTTTAAATTCAAATAATCATGTTCAACCAGTTTGCTTTCCTAAATACCATTGGTAATCTGGTACCTTTTCTCGCTTTCAAGTGAATATTGAATACTTGTCTAATTTGCATATTTTCGATGTGTAGAAACAATATGCTCTTTCTGCTGCAGTATTTTATTTCATGAGGAGTAGCCAACATGCTGAAATATATGAATTATATTACATTTGTTATTTTAATAGGAAGCTCAAATCTTTTACCTCCTTCAGCTTCATTAGTGGCTTTTTTTATTAAAAAAAAAAAAAGAACAAAAAGGCATTTGCTATATAGGAAGGTCAACATTTTCTTTGTGAACACAGTTTGCGCCCATGATTTTGAATTTCAATGAACTGTAAGCCCTAAGAGTGTTGAATTAAAGGCATAAAAAACCACCGTAGTTCACTCAAGAGCTCAAAAGTATGTAATTTTTTTCCTTAGAAAGGAGGCCTACTGAAAACCTAATGAATGTGTTTATATAGTTGAATGGCACTCATATAGTTTATACTCAGAAGAAAGAAGCAAGCAGAGCTTTGTATTTAACTCCTTTTCAGTCTGAAATATTACAAGATTTTAGGGTGCACGGGGACTACTGTGATTTTCTGATCTGGCCTCCTGTGTAATACAGGTCATAGTACTTTGCACAGTAATTCCTGCATCAGGGCAGATAAATTCTTCAGCTGTAGTGAACATTTTGTACTGGGTTTCATTGGTTTAAGCTGCCATCTTATCCTAAATCTCATATTAGTAATATTAGTAATACCGATACTGTGAGGTATTTTCTTTATAATTTGTAATAATGTTGAACCTTTCAGCCAAAGTTATTCAAACAGCGTGCATGCCTTAATTAAACTTTAGGTTTTATCATTATTTTAAAATGACAAGTCATGTATATCCTTCCCAATGTAGTTAATCAGGAATAGAATTTAAACTCATACTCTTTTGGTTTAACTAATAAATCATAAAAACACTCATTAGCTGATTCACTAACCAGTGATGATTTTAGGCTGAAAATCTAATCATAATTATAGTAAGTTAATTTTGTCAGGTTTAAGAATAACTTAAAATTACAGTGAACCCAAACTGATATTTAAAGGTATTTGCTGCTTGAATATTTGGGTTCAAGTTCTCATTCTAAAATCTTCAGGCGTGCTGCATTTACATGCTGCTGTGCATGTACGGACTGCCCTCATGCGTAAGAGATCCCAAAGAACTTTAACAACTGTGTTTATACAGGAAATCATCCATGTACTATTTAATTGCAGCTCTCTTTCAGGAATGAAATGCAATAGCTGTCCAAGCCCTTAAAACTGAAAGTTTATTTTGGAAAAATGTAAAAATTATTTTATCCAAATAAAATATCTGTTAGCATTAAAGTAGGCAAAAATTAATTATTTATCAAGGATAGGATTTTGCTAGATCAAGGTTAACAGCTGGCCTCTTCAAAAATGGACTCTCTAATACCCCGTGACAGTTGAACTCTAAATCTTGTATCTCATCTAAAAGATCCACCAGTAGGACAGATAATCTGACACCTAACTACTAAAAAGTAGCCAAATAACCATATTCCATTTTCCATTCGGTTTTCTTCCCTGTGGTAAATTGGTCGCCTGCTTTCAGTTAATGTCAAGGTATTGTCGGTGTTTGTTACAGCTTTGGTGTCCATATAGACAAATTGAGGTGGATTTAGCGTAAATTAAAAATATTACGTTCTAAATTTAGCTTCTCAAGTAATAATTCAATGCTGTAGTCTTATAAGAAGCAAAATACAGTATCTCTCTTTGCTGAACTATTTCCCCATAATACTATTTTTTATGTTTGTGATGGTAGTTCTAGTGGTATAGTCAAGTAGGGACCGATGAGCCATAGGGACCCGTAAGTATGCAAATACAGCAAGCAGATGTTCTTTGCACTATCCAGAGACCTGGCAGAGAATAAACACATAACATGCAAGCAAAAAAAAGAAAAAAAGGAATTGACCCCACCAAATGTCATATTAATTCCATTATTAATGTTCTGCTGGGTTTATTTGGAGGGAGAGGAACTTAAAGGATAAGCTAAATTAAGACAAAACCAGAAAAAAGCATTGAGCACAGGAAGATGATGGCAGTGGGGCAACAGGGAAGATAACATAGACATTAAGTGAAAATGAGGTAGGGACTAAGAACGGGAGGAGGTTGGAGCAAACTGCACAAGGCAGAGAAGTGCTGGCCAAACCTTATAGGAAGTTTTCTTATTGTCTGAATCTCCCTACTTTGACTGCTTCTGCATCTTTTCCTGCAATTTCGAGGTCTGGCTAGTTTATTCTTCCCTTTTTACTCTCCCTTCTTGCATCCCTGTGCTGTGGAATATACATGGGCCTAGCAAAAACAGTCTCTGGTTTGGCTGCTTCTGCTAAAATCCAGGTTACTAATTTCTGGGGAAATCTTTTTTTTTGTTTTTTTGTGAAGGGCTTTGCAACTCTGAATATCTTTGTGGGCGTGGGTAGGAAGCATTACCCCATCTCTGCTTGGCTTGCGGTCACGAGAGTTCTCAACACTGAAGAATTCAGTCTGGGCTCTGTACTCAGAAGTATGGCTCTCGTGTCCAGGGAAAGTAAAACAGAGGAATATCAACTGCACCGTGGATTGGACTTGTTCCCCTGAGGGGCGAGGGGGTTGCAAGACATAGTTTATTCACTGCTGTATTAAAATTATGGTTGAATTTTTGATCAAGGCTACACCTAACTTTCCAGTCTTTTTTAGCTTGGTAAATGTTTCCATACTATTTTCTTTCTGACAGAAAGGAATCTATTATAGAAGCGTTCGACCACCCTTCCACTGTAGCTAACTTCCAATCGGGATCTTTGCTTATAACAACCGCTGTTTAAAAAGTGTGTTGAACTGTAGAAGGCTACTTCAGTGCAGATAGACCTACAGTTCTATTCAACAGCACTGAAGTGTGCCAACAGTAGCTAAAATGCTAGATGATCTCTAGCTTTACCATCCATTTTGCCTAAAACCAGGATAAGCTAGACTAGGCAGAAGTCTGGGTTTCTGTGACTAGATTTCTGCCAGTGTCTTGCTGGGGATCATAGAAGAGATCTCTACCGCAGTACTGGAAAAAATGGAGTTTCTAAACCCTGGCTGAGTACCTTAGATGTTGGGCCATTCCCTATTGGAATAATTTATTGAACAGATTTATCAAAGAACAATGTAGGTATGTGTGAAAAGTGAACAGGGTGATAATGACTAGGATCCAAATAAGGAAAATAAACTACGTAAATGAAGGTGTCTGTGATGAGCTAGAGGTGTAAGTAGTGAAAGTAGGAAAGAAAGAGTGTCCAGAGGTGATAGTTTTTGCAGTGAAAGGTAGATGACATACAGCAGGAGTTATGTTAAGAATGAACTATTAGATTTCATTTGGTTGGAAGGTTTTTGTAAACTTAGATTCAATTTAAATACATATTAATCTTCTAGTTCCCACCATCGTATAACATAATTTGATAAATAACAGTTAAGTAATTACCTATTTTTTTAACTTATTTTTAACATTTGATCGTCAAATAGATCTACTTTCTTCAGTCCAAAGGTCAGATTTAAAATACAGATTACCACTTGTAATCAGGCTTGGGTTCTCAGAAGACCTCACCTTGCATTGCTAAGTGACTGTGATGAGGCTGCATTCAATGAAACTGAGCACGGAGATAATCTGAAATCTGGATGTAAATGTTTTGTTTGGATTCTTTAGTTTTCCCTGTACCACTGCAGCAAAAGGACATATGCTGTGAAAGCCTGTGGTCTCCAGGAACACTGCTCTGCTGCTAAAAACAATTATAGGGAACGGTTGCTGGGCAATCGGCCATCAAGTAAACTGAGATCCCTTTGCTTTCCCATACTTATCTTGATTAATGATTTAGCTAGTCATAAAATACAGTGTATTTGTAATTTAGCTAGAATACTTAATGTTTTTCAGGGGAAATAAAAAAATGTGTCTCATCCATAAAAGCCTTTCTTCTGGTTGAAATAGACTGTAATTAATATTATAAATAAAATCAAATTGATATAAATCTCTAGTATGTTTTAATGGCAAAACCTTTTACATTTACCATGACAAATAATACAGAAAGTATCAAGCTTGTCATCATTCACAGTTCTTTCAGTTGACACTTTATGAATTACGTTTTTTTTAAAAAAAACAAGTTACCCACTTCTCAATTATTTGTTTTCAGCAATAGCAAGGTCTGATCCGACTTTGATTAGCATTCATAGGTGGCTTTCCATGTGCTTGCTTAGCACAAGGGTTAGGTCTGAGAGTCAAATGCTACTCTAAGCAGCCAAACTATCATTTTATAGAAAATGTTTCTCAAATTTCTTTCTTCTTTGGTTTAGCCGTGTACTATCTAAGTATCATATTTTTAATAGCAAAATACTGAGCAGTTGCTTTTAAACTCAGCGGAGACTTTCTTTCAAAAGGAATAGTAATGTGCAAAGGTAGTGCCTTTGATATTCCATTTGAACAAATGTAATAGGTATGGCCAAAACTATCTTTACCAAGTTCTATAAATGTACTAAAAGACAGAAGAATGGTAACCACATATATGAGACACAAATTGCCTTCAAAGTGTCCATGTAAATTTTCCCACAAAAATATGAAAGTGACATTCATTCACAATGTCAGAAGAATATTATTTTTATGCTTTGGCTCTACAGGCTTAACACATGCACTAACTTCTTTATGATTTGTTCTATCTTAGGGCTATTTTCAGCGTAATCTTTTTATGGGGCTATATTATGTACAAAAAATATAGTTTTCTTGACATAAAACATATGTTCATAGGACCATAAAAATGCTCCTTCTTTTGGGTGCCCAGGACGATTAATAAAATCTAAATTATTAAAAGACAAAACATTTTATTTCAAAGTTGAGAAAAGAGTTTCAAAGTTACCTCTTTTTTTAAGTTATTCTTTCTTCTTAGAGACAAAGAACAAAGTTCAGCTAGTGCTTAGCTTACCTAGCTAAGTTTAACTGGATGCATTCATACCATTGCAAGAATGCTACACCTACACAATGCAAACAGATACATGCGTATATGCATCTGTAAAGAAACAACGTATTTCATTTATTAAGTATCTAACAAGCTTCAGAACAGGTAGTAGTAGAACTACCTGATAGCTTTCAGACAGGCAGTAGTAGCATTGAGTTTGAAGATCATTGAAGAGCAATTCCTTTTTGTCACAAATGAAGTTCTGCCTTTGATTTTCCATTGTATAACAGTGAGGAGCAGAAGAAATACACATTTTAGTATTATAGTTGCCCTATAATTTCATATAAGGGTTTTTCATTTGACATGCATCAAAGAAAATCTATTTAGGAATATTATTTTAGGAAAATCTATTAGCTTAAGAATTGCTGTTGTTTAATATTTTCACTTTTCTCCATTATTAACCAGAACAGTTGGCCGAGATTGTTCCAGCTAAGAGGAAGAGTCAGTAATGAAGTCAGGAGTTTCTCAGTCATCTTGTTTAATTGATAACAAAATGACACAGTATCTTCTTTAATTCTGCTTTTCAGAGAAAAAAAAAAGAGACAGTGCTTTCTTTAAAGGAACACCTGAATTCTTTGTTCTTTTTACCTCCTGAGGCACCACATCAAGACCACTCATCTACCTGCTTATACTGAAAAGGGGAGTGTTATTTAATGACCATTTAATGAATACTTTATTCAGTGAACATGATCTAAGAAAGAGACAACAAAAGCTCTGTTGAGCTATGTTGGAGTTAAGGATTGTGTACTTATCTTCAAGAAATTGCAGAGAAATAAAATTTGTTTTTCTTTAGCCTTTGAGTCAAAGCAGCGCAGCTGCTGTTTCATCCTAGCGTAATGATTCTTCCATTCCATCGCATAGACATGAGACTTGCCCTACCATTTGCTGTTAGGAGGCTTTTCCTCTTTTCCTATCAGCTGGATGAGCCACCTCTCCCTCCGCTAGCTGGTTTGGGATTCATGGCCTCAGAGTTCCCACCTCCGTTCCTGCCACAAGCGTGTGAGTCTCTCAGCGTGAGTCCCTCTGTCACCGGAAGAATCTGGCCTTAATGACACTTTCATTGGCATCTTGCGCAAAAGATGGTTCCAGTTTTGTTTGTCACAACCTATAACACCTGAATTTAGTAAAAGAAATTTTAAGCAAAAAGGACTGCAGTTGGGTTTTGAAGTGTATTTGTATATAGAGTTCAGTGTAGTGAGAATGATAAATATTTTTAAATAATTTGAATTTTATTTTTACAATAACAGTTTATAAACAAAGAGAAAGCATACCGTAAATTAAACTCCTACATACACACTACTAAAATATTCTACTTGCAGAGCTTTCATCTCGTTTAGGTCTTCTCAAAAATGTCTTGAAATTCTGCAAATAAAACAACATTCTTTAACAAGAATTAATTCATCACAGGCAAAGAAAATTACTTTAAGTAATACCATTCATGTTTGTAGTCTTAGAGAAATGCTATCTGAAACTGGTTTCTTACAGAGAAAGCATTTTCTGCACCCTGTAGTGTCAAAATGCAACAACTAAAGTAATGATTTGATTTTACACACAGGCCAGTAAATAATCCATAGCTGTATTTCTACTGTGTTCTTCAAATTTCCTATTAGTTCTTTTGATTATGTCCATCTTTTCTCATGTGTTGCACTTGAAGTGAAGAAAAAGCAAATGAAACCAAGTCCTTTCCTGGAGCATAAACTAGAATTATTGTTCTTGTCTGTCTCTCAATATGAGAAATGAATAACTTCCTTCTACCGTTAAAATGACTTTCAACTAATTGCTCAGCAGAAATTTATGTGCAGGGTGAAGGCCACAAGCTAGCTTTGTGTTATACAGGTTCGATGTTTCCTGGGAAAAGAGGGGAAAGTATGCAGAAAAGGCAAATATAATCTTGATTTCATTATTTATTTCCCGTATTTATAAAAAACCATGTTTTAATACATGCACATCAAGAATATTAAATTGGACATAATAAAGTCATTTTGATTAGCAACAGGGAGACGGTATTATAATTTCTGATGTTCAGTATTTTATTTTAGAGGGACAAATTAGGTGAACATTTCATGCACTTAAATAATGTTTATGTCTCCTTTTAATGAGACAGATATCTTAATTTCATTATTCTTTGTGTAGCTTTCAATTCCTTTTATTTTTATGTCTTTCTTGTTAGAACAAAATGAAAAAATAACTTTAAGAAGTAACCTAGCTAGTTGATAGACTTCATTTTCATTCCATTTGCTTGCTCTGGTTTTTTGTGCAATGGAATAAATCTGTTTTCTCTGTTCAAATTCCTGTACGAGATTCCTCACAAGAAAAATCTTTCAATATAATTCTAAGAGTAATTCTCTTGTTCACCTTGAAACAAAACCAATCAGTAGGAGGCTGGTCCAGAAAAGTTGAGCTGTCAGTTCAGCTTCCTAATAAAGCCTTTTCAGATCCTCAACCTGTTTGTGTGTCTGATTGCCCTACAATATAAAGTGTTCTTTCTGCTGGTCTCACCTCAAGTCAGCAGGTAGAATCTAAATGGAAAAAAAAAAAAAAAGGCATGAAATATCGAAAAAACATGAGACATCTATCAGTGAGAGAGACTGAAAAGCCTCCTCCTGTTGCCTGATAAAAAGACACAAGTGCTATGCCAGTGGCATCCCTCAGCAATCTTCACTGAGTAAAGACCTAGAAATGAGCTGCTCGAAGTAACTCCGGTTGTATGTAGGAACATTCCGTTTGGTTTGCATTTCTATTTCATCCCTAAATTAATGTAACATGAAAGAACCATATGAAAAACAAATGAAAAATCATTTCATTCTAGGAACTTATTTTCCATTTGAAAAAGATTGATAAGAATAAGGAAAAAAAAATCTGAGTGATTACATGTGAAGAAATACCTCAGGGATAAAAGGTACCTGAGGGGAGCTATTGAAAGATTTGTGTCTTACAAAGTATACTAACGAGAGTGAGGGTAAAAGAGAGTGCAGGATAGTTCAGGAATTTCTATTTCATTTTCCAAAGTGTATTTTAAGCCTTCAGGCTAAGATACTCCGTCCTGGAGATGGGGGTTTTGTCTTACTGCCTGTTGTTTAGGCTGTGAAGTGTGGCAGTGTGTCCTTTTTGGCTGAAAGAGGCAAAAAAAGGAAAACTTTGAGTTCTTTTCCTTCTTAATGTTCTTAGGATATCTTTTTAATGGTAAATGTGTTTTCTTGACTTAATATCAATTTTTTTATGTCCTAAAATATGGAAATGTACAGATGCCATATTGATGGTGGAGACCCAGCTAAGCAGCCCATGGTACTATGTGCCCGTAGTCCGTAGAGGAGAGGCTTGGAAGAAAAGGTCATTGTCACTGTGTTTAAAAGAGAACAACTTTCCCTCCAAAGCTTGACTCTTTTCCTGAACGTTCATGGGGAAGTAGCCTTCAATACATTTATGCACAGCAGTCATCTTCCCCCTAGTTCCACATACTAAAAATAAATTTGCTGTTATTTAATAAGTTCATTAGTGACAACAGATAAATTAGTAATTGAAGTATTAAATTAAACTTAAAATGCTTCGAAAATGCTTTCTGTTCAATTCTGAGCTGGGGAAAAGCCATGGGTGCTGATTTTACCTTTTTATTATGATTGGTGCTTATTTTCCCTTTCTACCTCTTCATGGTAGTTTCCTCTTCTTACCTAAAATCCCAGTATCTCCAGATTTTTGTCTATTTGCAGATATCCCGTGAAGGTGGATTTTCTTGGAGAAAGAGGCAGTTCTTTTTGAACTGTCAGGCTTCATCTTTCGTGTCACATCCTATAGATACCTATCGATGTGTCAAAATAGACCTTGAGGTCCCAACACGGCACTGACATCGCCAAGCATAGCTCCTCATCTTGTAGATCTCTGGAGTTTAGTCAATGGCTTTCTTCTGAAAGCAATGATCATTTTCTTTAAGGGTCTAAAGTTTTTAAATCTATTTAGTATTTGTGTCTCTCTTTAGATTTAGATTTAGATTGGTACATACTAAAAATGGTAGAACTGTAAAGGAGCAAGTTATAGCCGTCACTGATTAATAAGTCAGTGACTTTGAAAATGCAAAGTAAGAGGAGCGTAGAAGTTGAAGATTACTGTGTATTCCTTTGCTGTTACTAGGAATACACAACTCTTGCAGCGTATTTACTGTGCTTTTATTTTCTTCAATTTCTTGTGATTTGTGTATGAGTGTAGTTTGGGAATGGGAGGTTTAACCAAAATACGCTATCAACTACCTAAAAAGAATGAAATCTATAGTATGTTATTTGGGGAGGGTTTTTGGCTAGCTAAGCAATAATTGAGGGGTTTTTTGAAACAATTGTTTTCATTATGTGTTGTCCATAACTTGGAGTTGTCTGGGTTCTCTGTAAGTTCTGCTATCCTTAACACACCGGAGAAAAAGGAAAGATAATGACCCAAGATAAACACGTGAAAACTTTCTCAGGTTAGAAGCTCTGGCATTTGGCAGTGCATGCCCTACTTAGCAATGTCTCCCTGTGTATGTGATAAGATTGTTTTAGGCTCTTCATGACTCACTACTCACTTTTTCAAAGCTTCAGATATTTATGTTCTACCAAGAGGGAGGAAAAGTCCTACATAATTAGTTCTGTTTACTTGATTAATAATTTTACTCATATACTAAGCGAAAAGTTCTGTTTACTTTGATTAATAATTTTACCTGTATACTAAATGAAAGTACTTTCCCTTAGGTGACTTAGAGCAAAATAGGTCCTTTTTCATGTCCAGTTTGTTTAACTTGTATTAAAAAGGATGTTCTTTTTCCAGCAATTACTGCTTCTCTTACTTTTTTCAGCTGCTAATAAGAAAGTACTGCATAATACTGGAGTCTATACACTGACTAGCATAACTTATTTTGCTAAAAATAGTAAGTTGGAATTTCTTACCTGGATTCAACTATTTAGCAAGAGTTGTGCCAAAGTTTATAAGGAAGTTCGGGGCTGGAATGCAAAGCAGGAAGATGGGGGATGAACTGGATTTCTAATGCTAATATTTAGTTGGAAGGTTAATTTTTTTTAACCCGATATTCTGTATAGTACCTGGCAGTTATTTTTAAAGTGACAGATTTTTGGCAACTACCTGCGTTTCTGAGGCTCTAACATGTAATAGTAACAGAGAAGGAATGATTCTTTCAGAAGTAGGATCTTCTAATATACTCAGATAAAATAAACAAGCTGTTTGCTTCAGTAAAACTAGTTTCGATTCCAAAATCAGGCTCTCAATTACTATGTGGTACTTGCGAAAATATTCTTTACTTTTGTTTTTATTATGCTTGAGTTGAATTCTTGAATGGAGTCCAATCCTTCCAGCAAAGGTGTTTTCCCAGTATACTTTTTGGGTGCAAGTTGTATTTTCCCAGAGTAACTCATCTAGCTTGTAATAATAAGTGGCTTCATAGAATTTACAGAGCTACCTTTAAAAATAGAAATAGAATATAGAAAAAAATAGTAGAAAATATAGAAAAAAGTAATAGAAAATTTAAGTCTACCCAAGCAGCTTTTAGGATTGCAAAGGGAATACAAATATGTGCTGTAATTCTCACGGAGTTTGGCTGAGTTGAACTGTATGTGCATGTTAGGTTACATAGACCTTGAGAATTTTAGATCTGCTTATAAAATAGGAAATGAATGCATCATCCAAAATGTATTGTGCGCTATAATTGTGCTGTGGTTGGTTCACATTAAGTTTCAATTAGACAAGAATGTGACAGGACCATTTAATTAGTCAATAAATATCTGTCGCTGGAAGTTGACAACCTGGAAAGTAGTCTGCTTTGGCAGTTGTTATCCAGCGCAAGTTCTGTCAGGCAGTATGTGTCGTTAGACGTTGTGCAAGACCTCACCTTAAACTGCAACACCAAAGAGTAAATGGTTTTAACTTTGATTCTTATTCTGCTGTTAACGATATGTTGACAAGAAGGGTGGCATTTTTTAATAAGAAGAAATAAAATTATAAACGTCTTAAGTAACAAGCGGTCTGTGTTGTCTGTGTCGTATTATGTCACGTATCAAACTGTCTTTTTCCCCTACATATGATGTGTGATATGCTTAAGACTTAATCGCTTAAAGTTGTTAAGTAGAAATTAATTAAAAGTGTGTAATGATGTGTTTCTTAGAAATAATTGGTCTGATTAAAAATCCAACTTTAATAACACAATGGCATCAGAAAGTTTTTCATTCATTTTCCTTATATTTGTTGTTCATTTTATTTTTTAAATTAAAAATACTAGGTTTTAAAACTACATTGCATTAATTTAGATAATTACATTTTCCTTCTGAAAAACTATTAGTGCCCACCTGTTTTCCATCCTGCATGTACATAATTACAGTCATATGGAATAAAGTTACAAACACATGACCTCTTCGGAAGTAAGGATTTTAATAATAGATCTTGATTCTTAAATCTGTGCTTTCTCAGTTCATGAGTAGTGGGAACTCCCCTAGGTAAAATTTTAAAAAATAAGCATTGACTGTAACTGTCTTTTCCTTTTTTGTTTATATTTGTTGAAGAGCTACCCTGGTATCTGTTTAAAGACACATGCTATAACAGTCGTGTTTAATGTTGAAATATATTGTCACTGTGCTTTGCGGTTTTTCAATGATAAGTTATAGTAGTGGGTTTGCTTCTTGGGGTTTTTACATGAGTGGAGATGCCGTCGCCTCACGGGCTTTGCACGCAATGTATTGTACCTTTTGCAAATGTGCTTTCGAAGTGCTGATCTCTAGTGGGGACTTTTTGCCGACGTTGCCATATCCTTCTTAGGTAAGCAGTCTCGTGACTTCAGGAAGTGGGCCGCATGTGTTTTAAGACACCTTGGAGAGGTGCTGGTGGTATTCAGGAGAAGCATGACTGTTCTGGGGGTGAGGTACACTCAGCTTTAACAAGTGCTGGGAAACATTCATCTGGTTAGAGCTGTCTCAAGTCAAGGGCAGCAGTCCTCAGAGTCACCAGTGACTGAAACTACAATACATCTCTGACTCAGCATCAAGTCCACCTGTTCTGGAAGAGGCCATTGCCATGGCCACAGCTATATGGGACTAACTATCCATTTACTCTTCTCACCAATAATTGTGGCTGTCACTGGCCCTGGAATGGAAGGAAGAAAGGTAGCAGAGGAGGAAGAGGCTAGGCTGAAATTGCTCAAAACTCACCATTAATTATGGAGTTGCTCTGCCTATTAGGATTTTGAACTCGGAAAACACGTACGTCCTTCACTGGTATGATCTTTTTTTTCCCCTGATAGATGAGGACATGGCAGCTAATTCATCCTCTCCTCCTCAGCAGACCCCCTGTGCAGAAGCTGGGAAATAGAAGAGGACACAAGGAAATAGTTGGGTCTTTTCCTTCCATTCCTTAAAGGATATTTTAAGGACAGTGTAGCTTCAAGTGGAATAAAACAGCAATACATTTATAAAGGGGCTGTTGGAGGACTAAGAAGTTAGTGAATGGGGATGTATTGGAATAAAATTACTACATACAGAATTTAGCTTTACAGTGAAAAAAATGGAACGTCATCAATGTTCTCAGTGAAGGTATTAACTTAGAGCTAAAGAAACTATCATGACAAATAAGGAGAAACAGTTAGATAATTAGAAATAAAAAGCTGAGACCTAGACTCATAGCAATGAAGTGTTCCTCATGGAAGCTACGCAAATATTGTGCACCAGAAATCAAGCAAAAAACACATCAGTTGCCAGTTGCACGTGGAGAAAATCTTTTCCTGCATTTATTCTTGCAGCTGGAATCCAGAGTTAGCTCAGGAGACTGTTTCAAGACTTTTCTAGATTTCTGTTGCTATAGTAAAATCTAGTTCTTGCTTCTAATGAAGTTGGCAGCCAACTTCCTCGTAGAAAACACATTATCCCACAAATTAACGTGGGATTAACCCACTGATAAGTAACACCAAGATATTTCTTTGGCCTTCCCTGCCCTTTGCTGAGTATGGATCAGAAGATCTGACAAAAGGAAAGCTATTCTCCTGGTAACAATCACTTCCACTCACATTACAGAAAACTCAGAAGAGCAATACACCTACTTTCCTAGCAATAAGCTCTTTTAAAAAGACTCATGCAATTTTCCCCACAATACTGACAATTCTAGTTGAATTAGTTAATATCCTGCCCATATTTTACCACATCCTTGTTCTTCTACCAGTGAGAGCCATTTCTACATTTAAAGTTTAAATCTTCTCTTGCCATGGTGTACAAACACGTCTGTCTGACTTGTTTTGCTTGATGCCTAAATGTCAGCTGACGCTATTTATAAGGGATCCAAATATAAATGTTATCCTGTTCGTACTATACAAAATTTTCCTTGTCTAGTAACCAGCATCTTTGGCAAGGACGAAGAAAAGTTAAATCAAGTCTGGCCAGTTTTTTATTATCTCAAATTCTTTCTATTCCAAGAAATTTGTATGGCTGCTACACTGGATCCTCTATGTAATTTTTCCTAAATTACCATTGCCATATCCAAATTTAGCCTATTGTGGTGTAGAACTTACCTGTAAAGTGAACTAACCCGAAACTGTTGTTTTCACCATTTTAACAACATTTACTATTCCACTGGATTTAGATATATTTATTATTTTTTGTGTTGCAAAGTACCTGTGTTTCTTAAGATGAAAAAATGTCAGGTTCTCAATGTTTTTCACGACCCATTTTTTCCTGTTTGATTCTGTTGCCCCGTGCTTTTGTAATTCTTTTTTTTTTTTCTTCCCCAAGCTGGTAGCATTGACAGTAGTTCTTTATTTATCATCCTTTCTCCAGAGTTTGAGAATATTTTATCTAGGCTACTCTGTAATTGTTTACCCCA